>NW_026129797.1:0-35504 GCF_022985175.1 Labeo rohita | reverse complement strand
GGAAAGAAATATAAACATGACCCAGGTTTGGTGGGTCAGATAACTGTCATATTAAAAAAATTACTTTCATTGTATTAGATACAAAAACTTTCAAACCAAGTGACAATTGCAAATGCAAATTATGCTTAATGTAAAAGACAAATATGAGATATAAATGCACAT
Source organism: Labeo rohita (assembly GCF_022985175.1). NCBI lineage: Eukaryota > Metazoa > Chordata > Actinopteri > Cypriniformes > Cyprinidae > Labeo > Labeo rohita. The sequence goes on along the minus strand of NW_026129797.1, from coordinate 35,342 downwards.
GATTCAGTGTAAATCATCTAATAAAACGATTAAGGACATTATCAATCTTATATACAACCCATGCACTGCGTCATTAAATGAAATAAAATACAGGTTTACATAATCCTCCCCTTAATAATACAACTAGATCTGATCAGCGACTAGAATCCATCCAAGCTTGAAAGTCAAAAGGATTCACAATACTCAAACAGCTCAAAAAGTACACACTGCCTATGAACACAAGAGACTAGGGAATCTCAGACAGCCTCATATATCATACACCTTCTCAACTATAAAGTTCATACTAATTATCTCATTCTTAATAAAGTTAGTTAAAATCTAACTTGCAGACTGATGGCCATTGAACTGGCCTGGATCAATTACAAATGAAAATGTGAGCTATAGAGAAAACAGGTTTCTTGTTCAGACAAATCACATGATTTCTGGTAAACCATATTTGATGTTGTAGAAAAATTTTATTGCCAGAAGTAAAAACAGCAAAGACAAAATATTTAAATAATACTTCTTGTATTCCTCAAACGTAGCAAACCTGAAGTCATTTCCTACTCCTCTACCTTAAAGCATTTACAAACTGACAAACATGAAGTAGAGAACAAAAATTTCTGACAACATTGTATTGTAAAGACTCTTCAGCTAAAATGTAAGTAGAACTGTTAAAGCTGTCTAGGCCATGCTAACTGTTATGGACAGCATGACAAAGGAATAGGGAATCCAAGTGCAAGCTTTATTTAAAGAGCGTGGTCAAAAACTGGCAAGGTCAAACACCAGCAAACAGCAATGTCCCAAGGCAGAACTAAAGAGTAATTCAAACAGCATATTATGGTTAGGGCAGACAGCCAACAATCAGAAACCAGGGAACAATACAAAGTTAAACACAAAGGCAAGGCAAACAGGAAACAAGGAAATGCTTTTCATAAAAAATATTAAATAATATGGTAATATGCAAAGGTATTATGTGGCATCAAGAGAAAAAGCTTACAGGATTTTGTGGCTTACAGGATTTCCCCCCCCAATTTTCTTGTGCAAATTCAATGTGAAAAATGCAGATCGAGAAAAAATTCCTTAACATGCATTTATCTTGTTACTTATCTTATCTTGTTCCTTAACCTGCATTCTGAAATTTTTTGTTAAAAAAACTCCAGCAATGCTGAAAAACTTAGACCTTTCAAATTGTATGTATTTTATCAAGATTAAATGAGTATTTAATTGTGAAAAATAAATAAATAATCCATAAAAGTCATGTGGGACAGTGAACATTTAACGTATATAATTATATTATATACTGTATATATTATATGTTTTGTAAAAGGTTGATCTGTGAGAAGATATGACAACACTTTAAGTTATTTACAGTTACATAGAAGTCTTATTTAGGCTATTTATTCATACACCTTTTATCCTACTTTTTCAGATTATATAAAAACATTTGAACCCAATTCTAACTTATCTATAATTTGACTTGTGAAATTAAAATGAAAACTTTTATTCGAGGAATGCTCTAGAAGGCAGAAAAAAAACCTCAGGAGTCAATCTCAGTAAAATATAATTTTAATGGTTACAAATTCTTAGTAATATGCAAATCTAAATGTAAAATAAAAAAGTATGATAAGGAAAGTAATGAAAACATGTTTTTACTTTACTGTAACTCATCAAAAAAGTTAAGCAATTCTTAACTTTTTAAAATAAGTGACATTTCATTAAACTAATTTTAAAACATGAGCTTAAGTTAAAAATTACCTATACAGGTGACTCTTACTCAAAAGACATCAAGAATAAACCAACTGAAAAAGGAACAATCTTTACATTACTTGATTGAGTTTGAAGAACATAGACTTATAGACTTACAGTAAAAATGGGTAACATTGTGGTATAATATCTATATATAATTTTGACCTGTCAGACCATACTGTGTCTATATGTCAGCTGATCAATATGCTTTATAAAATAAAACGAAGAGGAGCTTGATATCACACTTTGTTAAACATTTATAGTCAGTGAGAGAGTGGTTTAATATTAATCTTTACTTGTTAGATTCAGCCACCTTGCCAACTACACTCGTAAGCACTTGTAAGGAACAAACTGTAGATCTCCAACATTATAGGGTAATTACAGGAACCAGTATTAAGAATAAAGATAAGATATACATTTATCAGATAATCTCAATATGTTATAGCTTACAAGCGCTAAAACATCTCAAGAGGAAAACATTCTTAGTAGTATCATTTCTTTCCTGTATAAACATTTAGTTGCTGGTGACAGTGTCTAGATTATCCAGTTTTCTTTAGTCTTAAGACATGAGGCATCTTTTACAGCACCGCTCGTCTCCTCTGGTGCAGATCATCGGCTTCAGCGTCTGATTTAAAGCGTGTGCACTCCCGCGCGAACATTTGCTGAACAGCAACCCCTGGTCACACTTTTCAACACAGGTGTTGTGCCGAAATCCGACCCCCCCATGAAAATCTTACCCCCTTGCGTGCAAGCGCCTCTCACATTAATACACAGTGCAGCGATTTTAGACGCATTTCGTCCGGCTTTTCTTTGTTTTTTTCGATGTTCCACACATCAAGCACCAAGGAGCCTACGTGGAAGCCTTGTCGACATTTAAAGTAATAAGCAGAATTTTAATTCGTGTATAAAATGGATGCAAACCGTAAACTGTGGAGACTTCCACAGGATTAAGAATAAAGCTGCCAGTTGCCAAAATAAAGCTGTTAAATTCAGATTGCATTGACTACCATGGTGAAAAAAACAGCATATGCTGGTAGGTATGTTTTGATGCTGGAATGCTGGTTAGGTCGGTTTTGATGCTGGTTTAAGCTGGTCCTTAGCTGGTTTAAGCTGGTCCTTTGCTGGTCAAGGACCAGCATGAACCAGCAAAGGACCAGCATAAACCAGCTGAGGACCAGCATAAACCAGCAAAGGACCAGCATAAACCAGCAAAGGACCAGCTTAAACCAGCATCAAAACATACCTACCAGCATATGCTGGATTTTTCACCAGGGTATTCTGCTGCATTAACATCCAGATCGTATTTGATGTTGTCATTTCTTATTAGTTCACTATGTGACTTGAGTAAACACTGTATTAGCCTTTTTTTCGTTCATTCATTCAATCATTTACATTAAGCTTATGTTATAAACAGACTATATGTTATGCCTTTTTTGTAAAGACAAGTTGTGTGCATATAATAATTTCTATGTAGCTTCAATAACATGGCACACATCCTCCTTGTTAATCTGTGCTTACAAGGTCACAGACTCACCAAATTTATTTTATTACTACATTATGTCATGGAGGGTATGTGCTTAAAAGCATTTGATTGTAGCTTCAACAGGATGGGTTTACATGGGGGGTATAATTTTCACAGCCTTAACTGTACACCTGTTAAAATGACACCCCCCTGACCAGCACAGATTTACAAGGTCACAGACTCACCAAATTTATTTTATTACTACATCATGCCATGGAGAATGTGTGCTTAAAAGCATTTGATTATAGCTTCAACAGGACGGTTTACATGGGGGGTATTATTTTCATACCCTTACGCCTGTTAAAAATACACCCCCCGACCAGCACAGGTTTACAAGGTCACAGACTCACCAAATTTATTTTATCTCATCTTGTCATGGAGGACATGTGCTCAAAAGCTTTTAATTTTAGTTTCAACAGGACATGTGTCAGTCAATGCGATTAAAAAGCTAAAAAAAAAGCTAATTTAGATTAAAATAAGTGTGGAAATGTCTAGAACTGTGAATATTTAATTCATTGGATAATGTCCACACATAAAAACTAATAACACTGTTTAAAATGATGTGTCCCCACATGTAATAAATATATAGATAAGATTAACATAAGTAAATAAATGAGATTGGAAAGATCACTTAATATAGGATGAGTTAAATTAGTTAACATTGGCAGATTTAATTATCAGGAAATAATTACTTTACTCTTACACATTATGTACAGTTGGTCTTTTGATGCCGTGCAGGAGATGCAGATGGTTTAGAAAAAAATGCTTGAAACAACCTTTACCTTTACAACTTAACAACTACCTTAGTAATTATTAATAAGCAGTAAGTGTGGAGTTTATTGAGGCAAAAGTTGAAGTTAATAGTGAAAATATTACTGGAATATTATTATAGTGAAAGTATTACTGGAAAATGTTCATGAGCCTTAAGAGTGTAAAAAAGTGTAAAAAAAACAAAAAACAAATGTCATTTGCAAAAAACGATAACTGCTGTCTGAAATTGTTTTTATTTTTGTTTGTTTGTTTGTTTGTTTTTTTGTTTTTTTATCACGATCCAATGTTTAGCCTAAGTAATTTTCCATTAAATGATGTGACAATGACCTAAAATGGGTGAGTCTGTGACATTAACCTGTGCTGATCAAGGGGGGTGTAATTTTAACAGGTGTAACAGTTAAGGGTGTAACAAGGAGGATGTGTGTCATGCTATTGAAGCTACATAGAAATTATTATATGCACACAGCTTGTCTTTACAAAAAGGCATAACATAGTTCATAACATAAGCTTAATGTAAATGATTGAATGAACGAAAAAATCCTAATAAGTATATACATACATGAGTAAATATATAAAAATAAAATGAAAATAAAAAGTGTTATTTTTTGTTGTTGTTATTTTACTTTTTTTTTTTTTAGCAATTGTCACTACTGTAATAAGAATTTGGTAATTATTTTCTTTTATTTTTTGATGTAATGACATGCAACTTAAAAATGCAAAATTGCAAACATTTATTTGCCTCGTTTTATAGCGTGTTATTTGCCTATATAGGAAGGCATACGCGAGAAACAAATGCGATGAACTATTATTACTCTTTATGACATGCCTATGCAAGTTCAGTGGGCAGAGTAGGCTAATACAGTGTTTACTCAAGTAGTGAACTAATAAGAAATTACAACATCAAATACGATCTGGATGTTAATGCAGCAGAATAGTCAATGCAATCTGAATTTAACAGCTTTATTTTGGCAACTGGCAGCTTTATTCTTAATCCTGTGGAAGTCTCGACAGTTTGCATCCATTTTATACACGAATTAAAATTCTGCTTATTACTTTAAATGTCGACAACGCTTCCACGTAGGCTCCTTGGTGCTTGATGTGTGGAACATCGAAAAAGATTCTGTAAAAAAACGAAGAAAAGCCGGACGAAATGCGTCTAAAGTCGCTGCACTGCGTATTAATGTGAGAGGCGCGTGCACGCGAGGGGGTTCGGACTGAGCCTGTGCTGGTTGCAGCTGAGCTTAATCAGGCTGATCTGACATATTTGAAACAGAATCTTTTAACTCTTTGAGCGGTTCGGTTCCACATATGGGATTCTATTTTCTGTGCCCGTGGGAGTTCGGTGCCACATATTAGAAGGTTCGGTGACGTCACGCAACTGCCAAATTTAAACTGTTTTCGCGCGTTGGCTGGCGTTGAGCCAGAGACAGACGTGTGCTGTGCTTGTCATATAATCACAATAATGCAGTGTTTTCAACCACTTATCGTTTGTTTTGGGTTTCAGACATTTAAATACATATAAGTACTAGTAAAACAATACATTTAGAGTTTGTAAAATACACACGGATGTCTATGGAAGCAGTAATAATCCATTCAAGTATAATTTGCCGACGTGTCTGATTCATATCAGAAACACATAGTGTAAGTAACGATATAATTCACTCCATTCCTTTCCCAGTTCATCAGCCACTTATTTGCATGTATTTCGGGAGAAACTGGTGATTTTATGTGCTGTAAGTCCAGCTGACAGGACTCTGAAGGGCAACGCGAACAAACATGGCGGCGCCCTTCTGACGTTATAGACCGAGAATAAAGTGACTCATGTCATGTGTGACCTCCTCCTCTTCTTTCTGTCTTACATAAATAAAGCACATGATGAGATATTGATATATTTATAGATACAGTAGGGTCTGACAGATCACATTTAAAGCTACTGAAATGTTACCCCTCTTTATTCAGTGCATGTGACTAGAATGCTTAATAAAGTGACTTGTGTGATGTGGCAGCTCCTCTTATTTATATAATTTAAACAAAAATTGTACCCACCATTAATTGGCTTAATCATTTACAAAAAGCGAGAACTATTAAGCTTGTTTATACATTTTTTTAGGATACTTTCATGGATAAAAAAAGTTTTGTTGTTGTTGTTGTTTTTCGTTTTTTTTTTTTTACTTTTATCCAACAAGTATGTGTTAAACTGAAATTGATAGTAAAGACTTCTATTGTTAGATAAGATTTCTATTTTCTGTTTTCTATTTGTTGAGAGGTAATCTAATTTTTCTATTCATTCATGCATGCACTATATGTAATCATTTGGCCTGCCCATGACTAAAATTACTAGTAGTCATTTATTTTTAAGAGATTAAAAATAAACTATATAATTTATAATAATGAACCTTTAATTGCCTATAGCCCATCAGCGCTCAAGTGCACACAAAGCTTGCCACAGAACACTGGCAGAAGTAATGATTATGAATGTGTCAGGTAAAGAAAACAGCAAAGAAGACTGCCTTAACATTATAATAATTCATTAATATGAATTATTAATTAATTCACTTATTCATTAATAAGTTGATAACACTTGTCATCTCTACAGTGGATGTGCACATTTGATTGAATGGATTACACAATCTGAAAATATTTGTTTTCCATTTTCACTGACTTATTTAAAAGTAGACATTTTGCTTTCTATAGATACATTTTTCATGTCTGTGAGGCAAGCATGGAGTTTCTGTTTTTTTTGTGACACCCTCAAGTTCATAGAGACCTAGGGCCAGAATTACATCATGGACTTCACCACTTCTTGTGGATTTTTTTTTTTTCTAGCATCTAATGAAATTTTAATAGACTAATTGTTAATTGATAATCAGAACTCAGGAGGCAGCCCTTGTAACCATAGTCAGTTTAGCTAAAAACAGCTAAAAATTGTTCATGCTAAGATATTCCCATTCATATTCATCCATGTATACTCATTTATCAATAAAATAGCTGCATTAATTAAACACCTACAGAAATATCCAAATGGAAGTATATATATATATATATATATATATAGCAATAAAAGGAACAACTATCAGGGGCATGTTTCTAAATTATTGTAGGCTATGTCTGGAAAGAAAGGAAAATGTGCAACAAAGACATGACACTATAGTTTGTTTTTTTAAGTAGTTTTACTTGTTGTAAATTAATAATCTAAATTATTTCTTTTTTAAGTCTGTTTCAGTGACTGGTGGAAACAAAAGGAGCCTGAAATAAGAGAGAGAGAGAAGAGGGAGAAACAAGTGGGACATTACATATCCCAAAAAAGTACAAGATATAATAAAAAAGAAAAGAAAAATGAAAATGCATAATATGTTTAGAATTCTGTTATTGTTCATCTTCACCATTAATTGTTAATATAGTTTTAGAATTGTGATCATTCCAATTATTGTGTAAATATTTTGTAAACATTTGTTATTAAAGTGGCTGTAAGATCAAATAAAAATGTTTATAGTTTCCCCAATATAAAATGTTTTTGTGTTGTATAATACAAAGCATGCTTATGTATACGACTTAAAGGTCATATTATTTAGTTATTAATCGTATAACAATAGAATGTGTGTGTTTACACTGGGTGTATGTTTAGACCATGTTTATCAATACTCTGCTCTGGAATAGATGTTTCACATGAAAAACAATAATTATTAGTGTCTCAGATATAAAATGTCCTTTTTTACGTTAGTACAAATGTTCAAGTCTATGGCTACAAATTCATACACTATATATACACTATATATATATATTTTACAGATGCTCATGATATTAACATGCTCACAGATGTTTTTCTTATGTTGTTTGGTTTTAGTGATCTGATACCTGCACAACAGATTAATCCTGCTGTCTTTCAAACTGAGAGCGCTGTACTAACATCAGATGTTCAACTACACATATTCTAGTGTAAAAAAAGTTCCTTGACTACTGATGATGAGTTTTGCAAGCACTTAAATATCAGGTATGATTTCCTTTTTCCACTTGTTGAACATAATTCAGAAGTCTGTTCACATCTCTGTGGTTAGATCAGGGTGCTCAATAATGTGTATTTTACCTTCATTATGTACATTTTGATACTGTGTTGTAAATAAAATACAAATAATCTAAAACTCCATTCTTTGAATCTCTCATTGTTTCTACCTGACAGTCACAGTCTCATTGATGGGCCATTAGGGAGGGCTCTTTGTCTCTCAGGTGTGAATTGCTAAATATTAATGGGTCATTGCCACTCCTTCGCATATTCCCTTTCGATCACAAAACATGTCTTAAAAAATTTACATCAATATATTGTTTTCTCTGAACGAGTGAATGAGATGATTTTCACATCATTTTGTAGAAAAAAACTCAAGCCTACCACATCCAGTTCTCAAAAGTCATGTGAACAAATGTTCTATATATGTTTCATGGCCTTATTTCAGTGACTTAAAAATTTAATTTTTCACTAACCACACATAAACGTTTTCTCAAAAACACAAACATGTACATTAATGTTGCTTGCATATTACTGTAGCCCAGTTTGTGCTGATTACAGTGTAACCAGATTTTAGCCATGAATATGTTTTTAAGATACTGAAAAAAGCACAAATGTCAAGGCATGTCAAAACTTCTTCAGGGCCCCAAAACACCCTCAGACCCCAGAGGGTTAAGAGAGTGCTCCGGGGAGTTCCGGTTACGCCATCAAGAAGATGACAGCCTAATTTTCTAGCTCCCCGATGGTTTTGTAAAATAACCCCAAAAATTATTTTTTTGTGAGTCCTTGTGAATATTTTACGTAACAATAGAGTAAGGGGTTACTAGTAGAAGTAGGACAACGACGAATGTAGCAGAAAATGACCCTGAAGCAAGGCAAGATAGCAGAAACAGCTCTCCGACATCACTGCCCCATGGCGAAGATAGTGCCGAAGTGAGCTTGTGATGTCCAAGCATTCGGAAGGGACAATAAGGTACAGCTTTCCAACATTAAAGAAGAATTGAAGAGAACAAATGACAGACTAGAGGAGGCAGAGGAAAGAACTGAGGAAATGGAGACCACGCTTCAAGAAACATCAACACTAATCAAATGGCTAACACAGCATCAAGCTAATCTGGAAGCCATATTGATAGATCAAGAGGTTCTTGCTCATAGAGACAATTGAAGGATTTACAGAATACCCAAAGATAGAAAAGGTACTGATATGGTTAACTTTCTAGATAACGTTTTGAAAAGCGCACTAGACTTCCCCTGGGACAGAGAGCTTGGGATTGAATGAGCACACCGAGCATTAGTACCGAAACCCAATAATCAGCAAGCAAAGCCACGGTCAATAGTAGTAAAATTCTGCAGTTAACGGACAAAGGAGGCAGTGCTTCAGAGAGCCTGGCAGAAAATATGTGTTCTACAACAATGCTCGCTTCTATGTTGACCATGATTTCCCTCCTGAAGTGCTTAAGAGACGAGGGGAGTATGCCGAAGACAAAAAGTGTTAAAAGAAAAACAAATAAAGTTCCAGACACCGTATCCGGCAAGGATGCATATATTTTATAATGACGGCACTCAGCTGTACCAGGAGGCAACAAGGGACATGGTTTCACGAGGATTCTCCGTTTCCGTGGTGAAGTCATCCGCTACTATGGATCAGGAGGAAATCGTGCTACTATCTACTTGGCAAGCTGTGGGGAGATGACAAGACCAGGGAGGAGATCAGGAATCCGAAGCCGCGGACAGTTGCACACAACCCAAGAAAATTGCCCGCTCTCAATATAAAGAAAAACTTAACGTGATCACCCACGAGAGGTTAACATCTGAGTCAGAAATGCAGATAAGTTCTAACTGATTTTACAGTTATACTTTGTATTTTGATTGCCACTGACTTTTATTTAGTTGTGTAAATCCTACAGTTCTGTTCTTTAAATAATTGAAGTAGTCGGGACTTGTTAATTGGCAAGTTGTCCAAGATTTGTTTTATTTTCGTTAAATTATTTACCATTTTAAACCTCAACACCGGAAACAACTGTTCCTAGTTGTTATGGTGGCGTTTTGTTGTTTAAAATTGTTTCAGTTTGGTTCTTGTTTAATGTTTATAATTTGGGAGAGGTACTGTTAATGTATAAATTGAATACTAATAGAGACACTGGTATATGCTTGTTAATCAACAAAAAAGACTAATAAGACGAATAAGCACATCCTTAAAGTTACTGCACTTAATGTGAGTGAGATTTTAAATGCAGCTAAGAGAAGTCAAATACTGTTAAAATGAAAAGGGAAAATGCAGAGATTGTGCTCTTACAAGAAACACATCTCACTCCAACAGAACATGAAAATCTAAAGAGAATGAGATTCTCTAAGGTGTATTACTCATCTTATAAGTCAGGCCATAGAAGTATGGCCCAGTATGGGATGCCTTAAAAGCAGTGATTAGAGGTAGAATTATATCCTTTTGTGCCTACGAAATTAAAGCAATTAAGACTAACAAATCTCAATAATGAACTAAAAGATCTTAAGACGGAACACAAAAAGGAACTTGTAATGCCACGCCAGCAGAGGGAGCCCTTACCCGTGGACTGCCTGTTGCCACTCCCTCTGCTGCTTCTCTAGTTACTTCCTGTTTGGCAGCCATATAAGGCAGGCCATGCCAAACAGCCAGTGCAAAGTATTGTTTTACCTGTGTGGACTCTACCAAGCGTTTTTCCTGTTTCTTTGCCTTGTTTTGTTATTGCCACGGTTTTGTTTCATAGTCATAGTTTTGCCTTGTTTCTTTGCCATAGTTTTTGCATTGTTTCATTGCCTTGTTTATTTTGCTACTTTGGACTGCTCTCTGGTATTTTGACGTTCTGCCTGTTCACTGGATTATGCTTTTGCCTTGCCCTGGATATTACTGTTTGCTGGTGTCTGACTAGTGTTGCTTTCGTCAACAAAAATTATGACTAAATATCGTCGTCAACGAACCTTTATCAAGTGACGAAAACGAGACGAGACGCAACATAAATGCTGGTCGTGTGACGATGACTATAATTGTATAATGCAATATTGTTGACAAATAAAAACGAGACTAAATGTGGTTTACAAAATAAAAACTATGCTAAAATGTAAATGAATTTTCGTTGACCAAAACGAGACAAAACGAAATGTTATAACATTATTTTGTTTTGTTTATTCACATTATTATTATTATTTTGCAGTATTTCTGAAGTGGGCTGCATCAGGTCACACTGCGCAGATGCAGGCGACGTCACTTCCTCAAGCCCCACTCACGGACCGGGGGTATTATAGGCCAGACATTACAATTATTAAGACTATTAAACAGTTATATACCGTTATCAGCACATGTTGAAGTAGATTTGTGTCTTAGAGAATATGCACCGTATTGCAGCGTTAGAAAACTCTGTCAGTTATTTTTTTTTTACTTTCATTTTCTATATAGTGAATTGTAAAGTTAAAACTGAAGTTAAGATGTTCACCGGCATAATAATTGCACAAAGTTTGATATCCATTGGCTCGCCTTTATTGTTTAAAATAGAAATACTTCCAATATTGCAATGTAACTGCAAACCCCCATGCGTATGCAGGGAGAGGTGAAAGAGGAATCAACTAGGTATGCCGGGCTGTCTGAAACATGTGTTTGTGTTTGTGCGCGCTTCGGGTGTATGCGAGAACAGCGCGCATGTAACGAATCGAGTTCTGTTTTGTTTCTTCTTCTTGTGGTTTTAAATAGCTTGAACGTGTAAATTGGCAAATTAACCTGCGAAATCACATGCCGAACGGTGGGGTTTTGACCTGGTCCGTACGTATCACGGATCTAAAACTAAAACTAGACCAGGGGTGCTCAACCCTGGTCCTGGAGATTGACTTTCCTGCAGAGTTCAGCTCCAACCCTGACCAAATACACCTGAACCAGCTAATTAGGATCTCAAGGAGCGCTTGCTAATTACAGACAGGTGTGTTTGATTAGGGTCGGAACTAAACTCTGCAGGAAAGTCGATCTCCAGGAACAGGGTTGGGCACCCCTGAACTAGACTAAATGTCATCAGTTTTTGTCGACTAAAACTAGACTAAAATGTCATCAGTTTTTGTCGACTAAAACTAAATGAAAATAGCCATGGATAATTCTGACTAAAATAAGACTAAAATGCTCAGACTTTTAGTAGACTGAAACTTGACTAGACTAAAAAGAGTATGAACGTGACTAAAACTAATAAAAACTAAAATGACAGCTTCATACAAAGACTAGACTAAAACTAAAATTAAAACAGGTTGCCAAAAACAACACTTTGTCTGACCTTGCCTGTCTTGACTATGATCTGTTTAATAAAGCTCGCATTTGGATCTGTCACGCTTCAGAAGAGTCCCGTTACAGAATACTTTCCCTCCTTAAGATCCAGCATCAAGCCTCGTTCAACTCTGTCAAGGTAACCAGCCTATTGAGCAGTACGTTATGGACTTTTGTGAACTGTCACTTGGTGGACTTTAAGGAAAGCTTTCTCAAGGACATTTTCTTCTTTGGTTTGTGTAAAGACATTTCAAATAAAATGCCAGGTCATCACCGCCACTGGTCTCTGGTACGTTACATTGATTTTGCGTTGCTTCTGAGTGGCTCTGCATTCACTGTGGGATCGCTAATGATAAACCCTGCCATCCTCCAGTATCTGCCACACCAAAGAACCTACATGTCATGTCTGGTATTGTCACCATCATGCCAGAGCCCCCTCATGCCAAGCCTGCCAAGCCAAAGTCTGCTAAAGTCATGCCTGCCAAGCCAGAGCCCTCTCAGGCCAAGCCTGCCAAGCCAAAACCTGCTCAAGTCCACCAAACCACAGCCTGCTCACGTCACGTCTGCCGCTCCAGGGCCTGTTCACAAGATGGCCACCATCCCCGAGCCTGTTCACAAGATGGCCGCCATCCCTGAGCCTGTTCACAAGATGGCTGCCCCATCTGAGTCCCCGGCCAAGATGGCTGCCACGCCTGAGCCTCATCAGTCCAAAATCATCTCATCCAAATCTCATCTCATCATGTCTGCCATTCCCAACGAAAGTCAAGTGATGGCTGATCCTCCGGTGTCAAGTCAGGTAAGAGCTGCACTTTCAGTGCCAAATCAAGTTACAGCTGTGTTTCCTGAGCCACGTCAACTTACAGCTGTTGTTTCTGAATCAAGTCAAGCTACAGCTTTTTATTTTTATTTATTTTTAAAAAATACTACAAGTTATTGTATACTCAACCGTGCCGAGCAACAGATTGGACAATTCCTTGTTTCCCTCAACTTACCATTTATAACAGAGGAACAAAATCAAACATTAATAGCTGCGATAACTGAGATAGAACTAAACAACGGCATCTTCAGGCTCAAGGCGAATAAGTCTCCTGGCCCTGATGGCTTTTCATTAGAGTGTTATAAGGCTTTTTGATCTGAATTGATACGGAGTCTTCTTCAGGTTTGCAAAACATATTTAAAGTAGGCCAAAATGCCTCCTTCATGGAGCGAGGTAGTGATCTCAGTTATTCCAAATGAGGGAGCAGATAAATTAGAATGCAGTTCATATAGACCAATTTCGATCCTGAACGTCGATTACAAATTATATACAAGCATTGTTGCCAAAAGACTGGAAAAAATTCTCCCCCAATTAATACATAATAATCAGACTAGGTTTATCTCTCAAAGACAAACTCATGATAATATTAGACAATCTTTGCATATATTAAATCGTATTCAACAAGACAAACTTGAAGCTCTTTTAATTAGTTTAGATACAGAAAAGGCTTTTGATTCCATAAGGTGGCCTTTTTTATATAAAGCTCTTAAAAGATTTGGCATTCACCAAATTTTTGTTAGGGGGATCCATACACTGTATGTGACCCTGGTCCACAAAACCAGTCCTAAGTTGCTGGGGTATATTTGTAGCAATAGCCAAAAATACATTGTATGGGTCAAAATTATAGATTTTTATTTTATGCCAAAAATCATTAGGAAATGAAGTAAAGATCAAGTTTCAGGAAGATATTTAGTAAAATATTCAGCTTTCAGATGATGTATAAAGCTCAATTTTCTGGCCCAGGGTCACATATAATAAACCATCTGCCTGGATAAAAATAAATGGATACCTTTCGGATACCATTGTATTAGAATGTGGATCATGACAGGGGTGTCCAATTTCATTACTGCTTTTTGTGCTCTATATAGAGCCTTGCATGCAGTGGATAAGGCATACTGAAAACATCAAAGCCATCTGTATAAATGGAGAAGACCACAAATTGGCATGATATGCAGATGATATTTTGATTTATTTAAGAAAACCCACTAATTTCCTGAATTAATGAATCTTCTAGAAAAAAATGGCAAATATGCAGGGTACAAATTAAATATACAAAAATGCAAATTTTGACTTTGAATTATACAACTCCAAAACATTCCATCATAAACATAAATTCCATCTCAAGTGGGATCAGAAATCACTGAAATATTTAGGAATATTTAATGAAAGAAATTTCAACATAGCAGAGATAAATTTTGACACACTGTTAACAAAAATCAAAGATGATATACATAGATGGAATTCCATCTTTTTCCTTGACTTTAATCATAAAATTGACTCGACAAAGATAAACATCCTTCCACAATATCTTGATCTATTTTATTTATTTGGCAAGGGAAAAAAAGGATTAAATTCAAAACATTACTGCTTTTATGTTTTGTTTCATGTTTTTTATTTTGCCATGGCAGCCCTATGTCTACTGCGCTGCCCATGATGACCATTGCCATTTTGAGTGTGTGGGCTGCACACTGCACTCCAGAGCCCTCTCCTGTCCATGTATTTGTGCCTCGTGCCTCCAGAGGTGGTGGCTCCTGCTGCAGAACCTCCTGAGGAGGCAGCGTCCACTGCAGAGCCCCCAGAGGTGGCAGCTTTGGCTGCAGAACCTCCCAAGTAGGCGCACTTAGTCAAGCTCCATCACGTGTGTTCAGCTGGAGCGGTAATTAATACACAGAGCCGTAAATCACTGGCAAGCTACGCAAAATCGCGCTCATAATTGAATGCGATTCATCTGCGATTATGAGTGCGATTTTGCGTAGCTTGTCAATGATTTACGGCTCTGTGTATTAATTGCCGCTCCAGCTGAACGCATGTGATGGAGCTTTACTACTAATCAAAGTACCGGCTTCATTGACTAAGCACACCTCACAATCGCATGCGATTTATCGTGCAGCCCTACTCCCAAGGGGGTGGCACCCACTCATGAACTCACTGTCGGTCCTGTCACGGCCATGAAGGACAATCATGAACTCACTGCCTGCTCTGTCATGGTCAAGTGGTCTGTCCATGTTCCTGCTCTGCCTGCCCCGCCATGGCTTTCTGCTCTGCCAGCTTTGCCCTGGCTCCAGGCTCCTCAGGATCTGACACGGTGGACTTCTGCTCCATGGCTTCACCTGTTTCATGGCCCAGGTCCGCGATGGCTCCACTGTCTGCCACTGCTCCACGTGCTTACCAAGATGATTTAAATAAGGGTGTCATTTCTGAATTGTATAAAGGTCTTAGGATTTAAAAAAATTCACTCTACAGAATACTGTCAGACCCCTTTAGACTGTTTTGTGTGTTCTCTCGGTGTTTGCTCTTATTTGGTCTTTCCTGTTCCGTTTGTAATTGTATCGTCACTGTTTGATCTTTCACCTGTCCCGTTTTTTATTGGTTGTTTCCGTGTATTTAAGTTTGGTTCTGTTCACTGTCGGAAACCGGTTATTGTATTGTCATATGGTTCTAGTCGTTTATGTTGCGCTTTCCTTTGTTTTCCCGCTGTTCCTGTCCGTTCTCCCGTTGTATGGATTATATAATAAATGTTCGTCTGCTGGACCTCCTCGTCACCTCTCCTCATTTCTCTGCACAACACCCAGTGTGACAGAATAACCGGCCCATATCATGAGTGCTGAGGCAGCCGTGATGCGTTTGAGGCAAAGCAGTAGGAAGTTGGAGCGGTATGTGGGGGATTTCCTTGAGCTAGCTAACCAGCTAAGCTGGCACGACACGGCTTTAGGTGTTTGTTTTCAGATGGGGTTGGATGAGGACACGATCCATTGCGATCTTCCCGCTTGTTATTATCCCCTGTTCGAACTGATTAATGTTGTCCTTTATTTGAACGGATCCGACTTTGAAGTCGAGGAAATTCATATGTCTTGTCGTCCAAACCCCTCTGAAGCACGCCGCGTCATGTCAGTCAACACCATGCCGGGAACCCCCACATGCCGCACCAACGGTTCGGACCGCCTGCCTCGTCGCAAACGTACTCCTGCCTCAGTCGCGGCCAGCTCTCGAACTCCGCCCGTGGCCAGCTCTCGGACACTTCCCACGGCCAGCTCTCGGACTCCAGCCATGCCGGAGGCCAGCTCTCGGGCACCAGCCACACCCCCGCACTCTGGATTATCGGCGATAAATATGGCAGGCCACTTAAACATTAATAATATGAATTTAATGGATCCAGAGCCCGAGCTGCCTCCAGCGCGCCCTCCAGAGCCGGAGCTCTCTCCAGCGTGCCCTCCAGAGCCGGAGCTCCCTCCAGCGTGCCCTCCAGAGCCGGAGCTCTCTCCAGCGCGCCCTCCAGAGCCAGAGCTCCCTCCAGATCCGGCTCCGCCCGAGCGCCCTCCTGCGCCTGCGCCTCCCGAGCGCCCTCCTGTGTCAGCGTCTCCTAAACCCGGCCTTCCTGTGCTCTCCTGGGCTGGCAATGCCCTAAGTTCCCCCAAGAAAATTTTTTGGGGGGGGCTACCCCCTCGATCAACCATGGCTGGCTGGACTGTGGACTCGGCCATGGCTTTCTGAACCCCCTAACCCGCCATGGCCGGCTGGACTGTGGACTCGGCCATGGCTTCCTGAACCCCCTGACCCGCCATGGCCACATGGACTTTGTGCTCGGCCATGGCTTCCTGAATCCCCTGACCCGCCATGGCCACATGGACTGTGTGCTCGGCCTTGGCTCCCCGAATTCCCTGACCCACCATGGCCACATGGACTGTGTGCTTGGCCTTGGCTCCCCGAATTCCCTGACCCACCACGGCTACATGGACTGTGTGCTCGGCCATGGCTCCCCGAACTCCCTGACCCGCCATGGCCGCCTGGACTATGCTCTTGGCCATGGCTCCCCGAACCCCCTGACCCGCCATGGCCGCCTGGACTGTGGGCTCGGCCATGGCTCCCCGAATTCCCTGACCTGCCATGGCCACCTGGACTATGCTCTTGGCCATGGGTCCCCGAACTCCCTGACACGCCATGGCTTCTTGAGCTCCCGGATCCGCCCTGGAGGCGTAACCCCTCTCCCTCCTGTGTCTGCCCTGCACAAGCCTCCAGGGCACCCACCCTCCCACCCCGGTGTATTTGTTACGGCGCGAGTCATGCCTTATGGGAGGGGGGGGTAGTGTCAGACCCCTTTAGACTGTTTCGTGTGTTCTCCCGGTGTTTGCCCTTATTTGGTCTTTCCTGTTCTGTTTGTAACTGTGTCATCACTGTTTGATCTTTCACCTGTCCCATTTTCTATTGGTTGTTTCCGTGTATTTAAGTTTGGTTGTGTTCACTGTCGGATGCCGGTTATTGTATTGTCATACGGTTCTAGTCATTTACGTTGTGCTTTCGTTTGTTTTCCCGCTGTTCCTGTCTGTTCTCCCATTGTATGGATTATATAATAAATGTTCGTCTGCTGGACCTCCTTGTCACCTCTCCTCATTTCCCTGCACAACATCCAGCGTGACAAATATATTAAAGAAAATTGGGAAAAAGAATGTAATTTTTTTTTAGATTGAATGAGGAGTGGCTTGATGTATGTAAATTCCCATGGAAGTACTAACTCTCACATACGGTGGGAGTTTGGGTGGAAGTGCCTTATCAGATTTTTTATTACACCGAAACATATTAAGGGAGGGGAAACCAAATGTTGGAGACTCTGGGTTTCAGGAAGCCAATCACTGGCATATATTTTGGGAGTGCCCGGTGATAAAACCTTTCTGGGTGGAGCTTCATAAAGCAGTGGAAAGCATACTTAACACTACAATACCTTTGCAATTTTTCACATTATTTTTAGGAAATGCAGATTTCCAGACAAGATCCCCTTTAGAGATACCTATTTGGCATTTTAACATCTGCTGGTAAAAAAGCGCTTACAAGGCGTTGGTTGCTTCCTAACCCCCCACAATACAAGAGTAGATAAATATAGTAAATGGCATTTGTTATGGAAAAGATGATGTTTTCCCTTTGTCTTCAGAAGAATGTGTTCAGAAATGCCTGGTCCAAGTGGGTTGAATATGTAAAGCCATTACAGCCAGACTTTGTGGAGGTATAAAACAGTTGACCCTTCCTTTCTGAATGAAAAACAGTGTCCATCATAGACCATGAACAAACACTTAACATTATTTAGTATGGAGTATGATTATTAAGTTTATATCTGACCTCCCCCGTTTTGTCTCGTCTCTGCGATGTGCATGTGTGCTCTGTGTAATCCAGGTCAGTACAGTTAGGGAAAATCTCCCATTATTTTCTACTCCAATTTTGAAATCTTCCTACACTGCTGTTTTACTTTTTTTTGTAAAGGGTGTTTGATCTTCTTTGCACTTTGACTTTGTAAACTGGGTTCGGTACTTCTGCAGCGAAGTAGGATGATTTTGAAATTGGAGGAGAAAATGAGGGCACACTTGCACATCGCAGACCCATATATATTGTCCTACATGTTAGCTTGCTTCCCTGCTGAAATATACAGTATAAACCAGCATGGATTCCAAGCTGTTTAGTGCTGGTCCATGCTGGTTTATGCTGGTTAGTTCTGGTATAATGCTGTTTTAGAGATATGTCCAAATCTAGCTGTCAGTCACTGATTTCAAAAAGTGCACATAGTAAAATGTATGTCATTGCAGTCAGGACCATGAAATATTATTGAAAATAGTGAGAGTGTGCACTTTCAACAATTGCTGAAACAGAGTTAATTTAACCAAAGTCAATAACCAAGTGCCCAACTAAAGAAACTAAGACTTTAGTAATATCTGTAGCAGTTGTTTTCGCAGTTGTTTAAATCTGTCCCTCCCGACAGTGTAACAGAAGTGTCCTTCACGAGTCATTTTGACCCGAAGGTCAAATTTTTTTTTTTTTTGATCCAGAAAGCTGGGTTTGGTCAATTTATATATATTTTTTTCTAATTATTTATGTAGTTTTTTTTTTTTTTTTTTTTTTTTTTGGTGATTTTTATTTTATTTATCTTATATTCTGAATTTTTTAAGAAAAGGGGTAATACTATACACATGAAAATCCATCAGGAACTGGGTCACTGAGTCTCTCAGATGCCATCTGGTGGGTGAAAATGACATTACATTGCATTTTTTGATTACTGCCACTAGAAGGGCCTATAGAATCCTATTGGGTTTCTTAAGTTGAGCAAACAAATAAAACCTTCAAATCTACATCATCTTAAGGCTTCATTTAGCTTTCAGACACATCTAAAGGCTTTCAGATATATATGAAAAAAAAAAGGAAATTGATTCTGATTTTAATTCAAACATATGCATATGCATACAGTATCATAAATATGTAATAAATATAAAAGATAAATTAAAAAATCTAAATATGATATAAATACATTGGTCTCCACTCCATCACTCAAATTTCCAAAAAAAAAAAATCTATTATTTTCCGGCGCCGGGGTCAAAATGAATCTACACAATTTTTTGTGTGTGTTCCCGGCTCAAGTGTGTGAAAAGTAAGGGAGTCTCGATCCAAAAATATCAACGCCTGGTTTTTTAAAAAATCTTTAAAAATCAGTTTGATCAGAGTGATGGATGAGGGTTAAGCATCCTCTGGTGAGATAATGAATTCATCTAAGACTGCGTTGCAGTAAGTCAGTTGCAGTTGTTGTGTTTCTGCTCACTACTTCACTTTTTCTGTTCTTGCTGTTCCGCTTTTCCTCTGTGATTCTGCTTCTTAATCATAGATGTTAACACTAACACTCAGTCATCACTTGTAGAGTGAATCTACTTTATTTCACTAACTACAACATTACCTGAGTGTTACTTTTATTCTCTATAGATCAGGGGCCGTATGTATAAAGCTGCTCAGAGTAAAATTTTAATATTAAGTGTGTCAAAATTCTAAGAATTATGTAATTTTACTGTTATTCCTAGATTTAGGAATAAGTGTGATTCATAAAAGTTCCTAAGTGTTTACACTAGGTCTCAGCTCCTAAATAATTTAAGAGAGCTGGAAAGGTCTCCTAACCTAGTTAGGAATAACAAGATGGCAGCAAAGAGGAGGAGACACACACTTTCCTATGAAGATATGATGTATTGTAGTTATATGATGATATGGAATTGATAAAACGAAACAAACTTGATCATGAAGGTAGTTATTTTTTTTTTGTAACTGACCAAGTAAGAAACTTAACTTATTCCACTCTAAAAAATCAATGCTGTAACTGCAGAAATTAAAGTAATAATTACCTTTTTTCACTGAAAACTTGGAAAAATGCACCAATGCACTTGTGATGACACAGTAAGTATGGTCTTAAATACTGTAATCCGACCAAACACAACAGTGGCCAAAAGTGATGTGTGGAGGGGGTTTTTAAGGACCTCACATTTTCCATCAAAATATGAAAGGTAAAAAAGACACTAATCAGTGTTGCTAACTGCTGGGAAGAGACAAGGGAGGTGCTGCAATTAAAAAAAAAAAATGAAGCATAGTTTACCTATTCTAGTAAACCCCAAAAACCAAATCAAGACTTTCTAAAAGGGCATAACAGGACCCCATTAAATGCCACACTTATTTACTGATGAAAAATGATAAAAAAAAAAAACCCCTGTAACTACTGATAGCTCATCCTAAGCAGAAATGGCAACAAATGATTCTGTCTAAAATACATTAATAAATGCAAATGTAAAAAGTCAAACCTGAGCATGGAAGTCTCCTGATCTCCCAATTTGATCTGCTGTTGTTCTATAATGAATGTCTATGTAACGCATGCAACAGAAGATAATGGTTACTCTTACTATAGTGTGAGTTGTGCTGTTACGGTACATTGCACTGTGCTCTTAAATAGGTCTGTACTAATGTTATGCAGACAGACATTAGCCAGTCAGAGGAGAGACAACTGAAGTCAGTACTCTTTTTGGGATTCCCCCCACAATCCAAATGTGTGTGTGTGTGTGAGAGAGAAAGAGAGCGAGCGAGAGAGAGAGCCCTGTAATGGAAAAAGATCAGTGTCCAGTAATCCAGTATCAAACATGCTGTTGTTCCATAGCACTCATTACATCTCTGGTATGACAGGGAGATGGCATCTACCACCCAATGGGCCAACCTCTGTTTGGAGACAGCATTCCCTTTCTGCTGACCTCCAAAGCAGACAAAGAACTGCTCGGTGCATCTGAAGTGCTGAGTGCGGTCCACGTATATACGCAGGGCGCGAACTGGACACAGCAGCGCAGAGGCCGGGTCTGCCTCCTCCAGGGGCAGAGCTTGCAGGTTCACCACCTGATCGCGGAAAGGCGTGGTGGGAACCTTGGGCACATACCCGGGCCGGGGTCTCAGGATGACGTGAGAATCGCCGGGCCCGAATTCCAGGCATGTTTCGTCGACAGAGAAGGCTTGTAGGTCCCCTACCCTCTTGATGGAGGCCAGCGCGGTCAGGAGCGCTGTCTTAAGTGACAGATGTTTTAGCTCTACTGACGCAAGTGTCTCAAATGGGGCCTCCCGTAGACACTGGAGGACGACGGAGAGATCCCAAGAGGGTACGAGGTGCAGTCTGGGGGGATTAACCCTTCTCGCACCTCTAAGGAACCTCACGATCAGTTGGTGCTTACCAAGGGATGTTCCATCCACTGCATCGTGATATGCTGCGATGGCCGCAACGTACGCTTTGAGAGTCGAAGGGGACAGCCTGCGCTCCAGCTTCTCCTGCAGGAAAGAAAGCACTACTGCAGTCGGACATCTCTGTGGGTCCTCTCCGCGAGAGGAGCACCAGTCGACGAACAGACCCCACCTCAGTGCATAGGCCTGCCTTGTAGAGGAAGCTCTAGACTGAGTGATAGTCTCTATCACGGCCTGTGAAAGGCCGGAGAGGTCTGACGTGTCCCGTCCAGGAGCCAGACGTGCAGGTTCCATAGGTCGGGGTGCGGGTGCCAAATTGTGCCCATCCCCTGAGAAAGAAGGTCTTTCCTCAAGGAGATCTTCCAGGGAGGGGCTGCCGCGAGGGAAATGAGGTCTGGAAACCAGGTCCGGGTGGGCCAGTATGGCGCAACCAACAGAACCTGCTCCTCATCCTCCCTGATCTTGCACAGAGTCTGTGCAAGGAGGCTCACTGGGGGAAAGGCGTACTTGGGCCCCGGAGGCCAGCTGTGTGCCAGCGCATCCCTGCCGAGGGGAGCCTCGCTGAGGGAGTAAAACAGCTGGCAGTGGGAGGATTCGGGGGAGGCAAACAGATCGATCTGGGCCTCGCCAAAATGGCTCCAAATCAGCTGGACTAACTGGGGGTGGAGTCGCCATTCTCCACGATGGGTGGACTGCTGTGAGAGCTGGTCGGCTGCACGGTTGAGTTCTCCTGGAATGTGAACAGCGCGTAGCGATTTCAGTCACGTCTGACTCCACAGGAGCAGACGGCGGGCGAGTTGTGACATGCGACGGGAGCGAAGACCACCTTGGTGGTTGATATAGGCTACGGTCGCAGTGCTGTCGGTGCGAACAAGCACGTGCTTGTGGCGCAGCATCGGTCAGAAGCGACGGAGTGCAAGAAGCACAGCCAACAACTCTAGGCAATTGATATGCCATTGCAGTCGAGGTCCTGTCCAGGAGCCCGAGGCTGCTTGCCCGTTGCATACAGCACCCCAACCCGTGGAGAAGGCATCCGTGTAAACCACAAGATGCCTGGAGACTTGCCCCAGAGGGACTCCGGCCTGAAGAAAGGCCAGGTCTGACCACGGGCTGAACAGGCGGCGACACTGCAGTGAAAACGCCAATCTGGAGTGTGCCACGGTGCCATGCCCATCTCGGGACTCGATCGTGTAACCAGCGCTGAAGCGGTCTCATATGAAGCAAGCCCAGTGGCGTCACCGCGGCTGCAGCTGCCATATGCCCCAGGAGCCTCTGAAATGTTTTGAGAGGAACTGCTGTCTTGTGTCTGAATGATTCCAGACACTTCAGCACTGACTGCACGCGCTCGTTGGTGAGGCGGGCTGTCATGTTGACCGAGTCCAGCTCCACGCCGAGAAAAGAGATCCTCTGCACTGGGGAGAGTTTGCTCTTTTCTCGGTTGACCTGAAGGCCCAGATGGCTGAGGTGCCAGAGCACCAGGTCCCTGTGTTTGCACAATAAATCTCGCGAGTGAGCTATGAGAAGCCCATCCGCCACAGGGGGGACAAGGCAGCTTCCGTGACTTTCGTGAAGACACGGGGAGAGTGGGACAGGCCAAATGGAAGCACTTTGTACTGATACGCTCGACCCTCGAAAGCAAACCGCAGGAAGGGTCTGTGTCGAGGTAGAATCGAGACGTGAAAGTACGCGTCCTTCAGGTCGATGGCTGCAAACCAATCCTGGCGACGAATGCATGTTAGCATGCGCTTCGTCGTGAGCATCTTGAACGGCAGCCTGAGAAGGGACCGATTCAGAGCTCGAAGATCCAGGATGGGTCTTAACCCACCGCTCTTTTTGGGCACGATGAAGTAGGGACTGTAGAACCCTGACTTCATCTCGGCTGGAGGGACAGGCTCGATTGCATCCTTCACCAGTAGGACTGCAACCTCCGCACGCAGGACAGCGGCATGTGTGTCCGAGTGGACAGTAGTGGATAGGACGCCTCTGTACCTGGGCGGACGCCTGGCGAACTGAATCGCATAGCTGAGACGTACCGTCCGAATCAACCACTGCGAGGGGCTGGGAAGCTGAAGCCAGGCTCCCAGCCTGGTCGCCAGGGGAATCAAGGGAGCATTGACCGACGTGACCGCGGTGGGGCAGCCTGGGGGGGAAGGGGAAGGGGACTGATCCCAGAATGAAAAACGTCCTGGAGAAAAGTCTGACTGCACTGGGCAGCGCTTACCTTCTTCACTGGTTCCCGCGCTGGCGATATCGACCTCCGAGTCCGGATCCGAGGAGGCAAGGCGTCGCTCGAGAAGGGAACTCGGGGTCGGAACCCCAGAGGTGAGGAAATTGACTCTTTCTGTGAAATTGTGGGTACCGTCGACCCGTAGGCCGACGGCAGCATTTGAGCACACAGCGGCTCCCGGCCCTCCACCGGGAGTGGGGACGTAGGTGTTGTCGTCCCCCAAAGAGCAATCTCCTCCACCTCTGGGTTGCCCATGTCAGGGACGCTTCGCAGCTCTTCTGCGGGTGTTTCCTGGCCAGTCCCTGAGACGCGGGCGGCGCCGCTCTCCTGCGGCCAGCTCGACATCAAGCTGCCAATCTAGCATCATGTGCCTCGGCAGGGGACAGAGCTGGTGTTTTAGGGGCCGCAGGGGGCTCCCACGGCGACGGGCAGGCGGAGGTTGAGGCCCCTAGGACGTGGTGGCACTGTCGCGATGGGGCAGGATATGTTTTATTGCCTCCGTCTGCTTCTGGACCACCGAGAACTGCTGGGCAAAGTCCTCGACGGTGTCGCCAAATAGGCCGCCCTGGGAGATGGGAGCATCGAGAAAGCGAGCTTTGTCGAGTCTGCCATCTGGGCCAAGGTCAGCCATAGGTGTTGCTCCTGGACCACAACTGTGGACATCACCTGGCCAAGGGAACGTGCTGTGACCTTCGTCGCTCGAAGGGCGAAGTCGGTCGCAGCACGGAGTTCCTGCATAGCCCCTTGGTCAGGGCCACCCTCGTGCAGATGTTTTAACGCCTGGGCTTGATAGACTTGCAGGGTCGCCATGCCGTGCAGGGCAGTGGCAGCCTGTCCAGCGGTGTAGTAAGCCCTGCCCGCGAGAGCGGACGAAGGCTTACACGCCCTGGAGGGGAGATGCGGCCGATCCCACCAGGTGGCAGCACCCCGCGGGCATAGATGCACCGCGACCGCATGCTCAACCTGTGGGACCGCCACATAACCCCTGGCTGCCCCGCCATCGAGGGTGGCGAGGGGAGAGGAGCTGGGGTGCGGGCGAGATGAATAAGGGGCCCGCCATGTCCTCACCAGCTCTTTGTGCACCTCCGGGAAGAAAGGCACTGGGGGGGAGCGCGGCGGTGCCGCGGGTGCCCTCCCCAGAAACCAATCATCCAGCCTCGAAGGATCGGCTGGAGGTGTTTTAGGCACCTCCAGACCGATCTCCTTGGTGGCTCGGAGGAGCATAGCCGAGAGTTCGGCGTCCGCCTCAGACGGGGCGGCGACCGCAGAGGGGCGCCGAACTGCCGAGGTGTCTGCTTCACCCTCCGACTCTCCCTCTGATGCTGCAGCAGACATCTCTACCTCCTGTGGAGCTCCAAAGGAGACGCTTGGCCCGGCGTTGAACGCATGAACCATCCGTGAACGCTGCCTCAGCGTGCTCTCAGCCCAGGCACGTGAGGCAGTGATTATGTCCGTCCAGCGAGGAGAGGAAACTACCACACCTGGAAGCGCACGGCTGGAAAGACATACCGGGAAAATGTCTTCCACAGCCGCCAGAAATGTACTCTTTTAGATCCTGGTTTGCCCAGGGAAGAACCGCGGCACAACTGTGCACTCAAACGGGGGCTGCTCGCTGGAATGCAATAGGCTTTTCTTTGCCGTGAAAACGGTAGCCCACAGGATCTTGCTGGCGGCTGCCAAACGCTCTTTTAGAACAAGATCTCTTTTAGTTTTGGCAGCACGCCAGCAGAGAGAGCAAAACTCTTTCAGGAACTCTTTTTTTTTCTCAGCTCAGGGACGAGGCTCCGAAGTGAAAATCTGAATGAGTGGTTGCATGCCGCCATCTTATATACCCGTATGTACGGGGGAGTGGCTAGGCATGCAAATACCACTCGCCAATGTTCATTGGCCTTTTGAATAAGGCTCAGAGATGATTGGTCTCTCAGGTGAGTTCCCATATGTAACGTCGTAGTGAAACGACTGAAGGGGAACTACAGTCTGCCCCAACCCAGATTCCACTCCACAATATAAAGGATTTGCAAGAGCTGCAGGTAGGAAACTGTCTCTCTAATGGTTTAATAACAATGATACTGTTTATATTGTGTAGGCAGTTTTTTTTCTGGTTACATGCTTATTATGGCAACAAGGAGACTGCTGTTAAACCTCAAAAAGAAGAAGAAGAAAAAAAAGATGTTTCAAGAATCACATGGAAAAAAAGAAACAAAAAAGTATCTTGAAATATTTAAAAAGAGAAGTCAAACAAGAAAAAAGGAGGCAAGTGATAATATGTTTATTTTCTCTTAATTTTTCTGGTCTCACAAATCTTATAGAGGCTTATCACTTAGACGTGTTCTGCCATTAGCCTACACCAATTTTATTGAGCATATACTGTTAAATAAAATAGATGTTTGTGTATTGCAGTCTGACTAAAAAGCATTATCAAAACCACTATGCAGATTTGTAATATTATTCAATAACATCAAATGCATTAATTCAATTATAATTTGCCACATACATTACTGTTAAATCAACTATTTAAATGGGGGAGACAGATTCAGTAGTATATTGCACAATAAATTTTTGTCAGTATATTGCACACCACGTCAGTTTTGGTTGAAATTCTTTTAAGTTCAAGTAACACTGAATAATACCAACATATGAAATTAAATTAAGGGCACGCATCAGAAAAAATGGGAATGTTGGACAATAAATATATAACAGGAGTATAACAGCTTGAGAGTAAACTGTTTTTGCAGTATTGCCTTATAATAATGTCTGTCAAAGCAAGACTGTAAAAAAAAAAAGCCACTGTCTCCAAAATTATTTAATTATACAATTATGGCAGACATAGTAATGCATCATGTTCTATAAAATTATTATGTGTGTAGTGGGCTTCATGCTTAATTAAAACATACAATATGTTATTCAGACCTAGTGGAGTAATAGTAAATGAGTAAAGTTGCATAAAATGGAAATAATAAAGTAGGCTAAAACTACCCAAAATGTGTACATAACTGTTGGATTCCACAACTGATAACATTAAAAAAAATTAAGGCAATACAACATTTACTGTAGGTGTCATAAAATTTACTGATGACTTCATTGTTTTATGTGGCCCGCGAGAGCATATGATTGTCTTAAAATAAAAATCTATGCTGCTTTATATCATAAATTATGGAAGTATACCACGAGTTTCTGTTTCTATTTGACTTGCTATTTATACACAGAAACTGACTTTGATACTCTCAACGTCACGTCAGACTGACGAATTGGGATTTCTACTTCGAGTGTAACTTGACAAGCCAATGCACACTGGCATGAGATGATTGCGTCCAGCTGATCACAGCGCGAGTATAATTAAGCAGCAGGTGCAGCACAGTCAGCTTTTCACTTCAGAGCCGATCTGAGTTCCACAAGCAAGATTGAAACTTACGAACTTACGAAGTCAAGTACGCTCTACTACAGCTTGTGTGTTGCTATGGCCATCTCCCCTGTGCACCCCAGCACTTAAGAGCAGTTTCTAAAAGAGCATTCACAGGTGGATGTCTTTATAAAGATGCAGCATTTAAACATGCCCTTCCACCCATACGCTTCTGGATGCGGTCGTTACCAGGTGATGGTCACGATCATTGCCTCACGTGTCTGGGCACTAAGTGCTCTGAGGCGGCCTTGGTGGACGAGTCATGCCCTCGTTGCGGGGGGCGATGAGAGCATGATTGCAAAGGGGCGGGGAGCCAGTTCCTCTGCCCAGATATAGTGTTCACCCTGGCAAATACCGGGGGTACGCTACCTCGAGCAGAGAGCTGACTGAGTAAGCTTGAACAGTAACACACATTTGTGTTATTGTTGAAACAGACCCTGTTAAAACGTTGAAACAAGTAAACCATACCCAATATTTCCAGTGTCTGCTGCTGCTTTCCATGGATTCAAGAAGAAAAAAACGGCCACATTAGTAGTAATAATGGAGATTATTTGACAATATTTTCTGTAAAACATTAGCCCAATGTAGTTGAACATCTGATATTAGTACATCAAAAAAATCTGTTAGCATGTTAATATAATGTTAATATTGGTCACTCATAACTCCTAAATAAATAAATAAATAAATTATATGATTTTATATTCATAAACACAAGCTTGCTTTGTATGTATTATACAATACAAAAACATTTAATATCTGGAAAACTAAATTATTATTGCTAAGCACGTCATAAAACATCTACATATATTTGCGAATAGAATAGTGACAGTAAAGTTTTGTCTAAACATTCTTTAGTGTTACAGTGTAAACACTCATATTACTTTTATATTGTATGGTTTTCTATTTTATAGAACATTAAAAACATCCTGGCATCGTGAGACATTTCGAAAGAAATGTTTCTTGAGCAGCAAATTAGCATATTAGAATGATTTCTGAAGGATCATATGACACTGAAGAGTAATGTTTTTGACAGTGTTTATCAAATAAATGCAACATTGGTAAAAAGAAGAATCTTCTTTCAGAAATATTAAACAAAAATTCTCTCCTTTTCTCCTGTTTGTCTCAGCATGAGATCAGCGGCTCCCCTCTTGCTCCTTTTTATTCTGGCTCTCAGTGATCAAGCACACCCTAGTGAAAAAAAAAGTATACTTTATTGTATTTGTAATATATTTCCTGTTTCAATAGTACATTGCAAATATACTAACCAAAAGTTGTACTAACTTTAAATATATTATAAGTGTATTACCACCATGCTTTTACCTATTTTCACAATACAACTTTTAACACACTTTAAAATAATTGTAATTTAGTATATTTTCTAAAAAATATATTTTCTAAAAATATACTTGAAATGTAGTTTTGTTTGTTTTTAAAAGTGTATTTATTTGCACTTTATGTAAATATATTTTAGTATTATTTTTAACTGTGTGCTGAAATGTAACAATGCATTGAAAGTATACTTTTAAAGTACATTATTAAAGAACTTGTTAGTATGCTTTAAGTTAAATTTTGGAGTAATTTTTAAGTGTACTTCATGCTTACAACAGAAAGTAATAAAACATGATAAATGCATTTAAAGCCCATTTAAAACATTATTAAATGAAGTGTATGCATACATACAAAATGCTACTCTTGTAATTGTGATTTAAGTATTTTAATAAATTGATACAATGTCACAGAGGGGTCCATGTACATCAATGCATTTATAATTTTATACCAACAGCACACCATACGAACACTAGAAAAAGTGTTCTAGACTGTAAATAGTATCCTTGCTATAAAAATACTAGTAAGTTTACTCTATTTTAACCAAAATGTTGAGTTTACTAATTTTTTTTCATTGCTGAAATATTACAACAGATAGTTCCCATAACTAATGAAATTTAAGTAAAATTACTCAAAATGTCCAAGACATGCTGTTACGCATGCGCACTGGGCGACAATTGCCCCTCCCCCACGTCGCAGAAGCACAACGGCTGAAGACTCAACGTGTGTTTGCAGAGGATCTATTTCGGTAAAATCAAGGTAAAAGCTTTTAATTTAAGTCTCATTTTTTGCTTGCTAGTCCTTATGATGGTTAGATTTTATGCACTTTGTTGCATGTTGTTTTGTGGAACATCTTAGCCCATTCAAAGAACTCAAACACGGTTGACCCTGCACATTATTTGAAGCGATTTCTGTTCAAACCACTTAACTTAATGTCCACTTCATATCTGTAAAATTAGCTGCCTGGTTGTCTATTAATTACTATGTTATCCATTCGTGCTAGTGATAAGTTACGAGAATAGGAGTAATTTGAACGACGGTTGTTTCATGTGACGTTTTGCAGAATTCAAAATTCAGTGAGAAGTAAACAAAACACTTCAAACGAGGAGATCGTTTTTAATTTCGTAAACGCTTAGCATATGCTGTAGGATATTTTATTCTGGACGCGGTACATTCGAATGAGGAGCTCAGAGACACCGCCGCATTCACGCTAGAGAGCGCGCAATCCGGTCAGTGTACAAACGGATGGAAAAGAACGCTACATCTTCAGACGGGTTCTTTTAAAATAACTCTTTTTAACTTGACACGGCGATTTTGAAAGCAACTATGAGTGCTAAACTGTAGTCAAGCCGTAGCATTATTTGTTAGAAATACCTGGTTGCGACGAAAATAGTATGCGTGCTAAGTATGATAATTACGGTAATGTGCAGGCAGTAACAAACAACACGCATTCTGAGATTGTCAACGAGTCTTCAGCAGACCCATCACCCCCACCTCCTCAAGCACAGTATATATAACATTGAAACTTATTTAAATGTAAGTTAACGATCTTAGTTTTAAAATACCAGATGTTTCCATTTACATTACATAAGAAAAAAATACTCTATACATTTGGTTTTGTTTGTTCATTGTTCACTGATTTTTGATTGATGGATAACACTTTTTTATTATTTTAGAATACCAGCTGATGACTGCTGTGCAGTGGAAATGTAAGTTCAGATGCTTTAGTTTATGTTTGTTACAAGTGCTATGTTTGTGACATAACAGACATTCTTTACATTTGTGTTTTATACTTTGCAGAGAGGATCTACTTAGATAAATATAAGATGAATGCAGTAAATGAGACTTAAAAGCATTTATTTCATTTTCTTCCACAGATCGATCATCTTGATAAAACCTCAGTATATCATCAGGAGCAACAGGTATTAATTTTGTGCTCCTTGATATGTTTTTTCCCTCCAAAAATGGACAGTCTCTGACTTAAATTTTATCAATCACCAAAGGCCACATTTTCAGCTAAAAATCTTCTTTGCTGTTCTGCTGAAGAAAAATACTCATGAACATCTTGGGTGGCGTAAGGGTGAGTAAATTAATAGCTAATTTTTATTTTTGGGTGAACCTGTTTTTTTTTTTTTTTTTTTCATTTCCAAAATTTTCAAAACCCTATTCCTTTTCAAAAAGTGTGTTTATGGATTGTGTCCTTCAAAATGTTAATAGCCACTGAATGTTTGTTCTTAGATCTTTGCAGGATTCAGTCGCATATCTCGGATCTGAGTTCTGCGCAGCACTGGACACAGACTCTGCACTTTTGACATTTTCTAGAAAAAAGGATTTTAAATTTCACATCAAGTTAATTAAAAGGTATTTCTTTATCATGTTGACTGTAGTTGTCATCTTTAAATCATGATTTGCTTATGATTGTTATCCTTAGCCTGTCTCTATTTTTTCATAGTCATCTGATGTTTGCACTGCAGTACTTCAGGGCCTTTCAGTCATCCTGGAGGATGACCCACAGGAATTTTACAGGATGTGTTTCGTAAGTATTACTGGATTTTCTGCTCTCATCATTTTGTTTTATTCAATATGAATATAGTTCTGGTTATGAAAAATTGTCAAAGGTTCTGTGTATTTTTTTTTTTTTTTTTTAGTTTTGCAGTAGATGCTATATTTGTCTTTTGTGAAACAGTTTATTACTGAAATTGGTGTAAATGCTTTAAATTCGTGAAATTGTGTTGAGTGATCACAAACATCATTACACACTTTGAAATAAACTTCTTGAAATAAAGAGCCTAGTTCACCCAAAAATGGAAATTAGCCCATGATTTACTCACTCTCAAGGCATCCTAGGTGTATATTAGGGCTGCACGATAAATCACATGTGATTGTCATGTGCATCTCGACAGTGAAGATGGTTCTGTGATTAGTAGTAAATCTCTATCACATGCATTCAGATGGAGCGGAATTTAATACACAGAGCCTTAGTTCACTGACAAGCTACGCAATATCGCGTTCATAATCGAATGCGATTCACCTGCGCGTATGAACGCGATATTTCGTAGCTTGTCAGTGAACTAAGGCTCTGTGTAATCACATAACCGTCTTTACTGACAAGATGCGCATGACAATTGCATGCAATTTATCGTACAGCCCTATTGTATATGACTTTCTTCTTTCAGACCAATACAATCAGAGTTATATTAAAAAATATCCTGGCTCTTCCAAGCTTTATAATGTCAGTGGGTGGCTGTTTCTGTTCAACAGTTTAATGAAGTGCAGTAAAATGCGTCCATCCATAATAAAACGTGCCTCACACATCTCCGAGAGGTGAATACAGGCCTTCTGTAGCGAATATATGTTTTTGTACGAAAAATGTCCATATTTAAAACTATACACTTTTCTCTCACTTCCGCTAACTGTCATAGGCAGAAGCCATCCCGGGCAGCTGATGTAGGATGTGCGTGTGCGTATGCGCCGGTGATTAGTGACAAACATGGAAGCACAGGACAGAGCGAAATGAAACACCAGTAACGAATTAGAAGTATAAAGCAAAGATCCATAAAGAAGAATGTCGGAGGATTTCTATATAAACCAAGAGCAGACTGGTTTTCTTTTGCTAAAGTAAGGAAACTTTGCTTCCTTTGCTCCTGTAAACAAACTTTTCTTTGCTAGTCGAAACTTACATTTCGACTAGCATATTTACACCAGCGCATGCACACAAACGTCCTACAACATCCACCTGGAAAGGCTTGCACGTATGACAGTTAGTGGAAGTGAGAGAAAAGTGTTTAAAACTTTTTAAATGTGTATATTTTTCTTACAAAAATGCATCAATCCACTACAGAAGACCTTTATTCATGTGTGAGGCACATTTTATTATGGATGGATGCGCTTTCTTGCACTCCTTTTGAACTGTTGAACAGAAACACCCGCCCATTGCCATGGAAAGCGTGGAAGAGCCAGGACATTTTTTAAATGTTACTCTGATTGGATTGGTCTAAAAGAATGAAGTCATACACACCTAGGATGCCTTGAGGGCGAGTTAATCATGGGCTAATTTTAATCTTTGGTTTGGGTGAACAAACCCTTTAAGATAAAATCATGTAAATGATGGGTGTGATCCATCACTCCATAACACGAGAGAAAATGCTCTTAGCATTCTTAGCATGTTGTAAAAAAAAAAAAAAAAAAAAAAAGTTCTGTGAATTCACATCTATAATGTTGAAAACAATGTACAAAACATTTAGTCCATGGAACTTGTGTGTAATATTCCAAGACTTCCAAGACAAGGCATGCAGTAATAGTTGACACAAATGATAATTTACACTTTTGCTCTGATTTAAATCATGTATTGTGAAATGTCACTGTCACACTATAAATCTCGTCATCTCTCTTTGGTGATCATAATTTAAAGCTTAATTACATTTCCTTGTGCTTGATGTTTGCACAGATCATTGTACACTCACTCTGGTCATCAATATGCTTGCAATATGCAATCAGTTTGCTTAAAAATTAAAAGCATTAAAAGTTCCTTGTCAATATATGCTTTTAGAACATTTCCAGTATTGAAATGAAGAAATTTACACTCTACCTATTTTATTTCTCTACTTAGGATGTGGATGCAGACTTCAGTCAAGCAGTTGTAGACCTGCTCACAGTTCTACCAGAGGACATGCCCTCATTGTGGATGCAATAAAGGCAATCATGGAGGGAAGAATTGTCATGAATGGGTTTTAAAGGCCTGTATTTTATTTTTGCTGTTCTGTTTGCATGCCATTCTGAAAATGCTCTATTGTTTAACAGTGTTCCAGTGGGTCCAGATAATGTTATGACAACAAAGTGCTGTTTAGTTAAGAAGTCTGTAAAGAGTATTATAAGAACACAGATGTTTTAAAAGCTAATTTTTATTATTGTGATATTCTTAAAGTTTTTTACAAAAATAAACTGTTGAGAATTTCAAACTTGTATTAAGTTCATTTCATGCTGGTTGAACGAATAAAAATACGTTCAGTTTACTTAAAGAAAATGTGGAAACCGATTGCACGAAATGTTTTAAGTTCCCATAGCTTAAAATGGCAGATTAAATCCATGTTGAGAATAACAGCATTTAAGATGTTTGCACAACACAAAATAACACTGCTAGAAAAATAGAATTAATAAAGTAATCTTACTATTAAATCTTAAGTAAGATTAGTAAATGTCCTGGAGTATGTTAACTAGAAATGACATTAAACCTACTTGATATTTATTAGTTAATTTACTCTGTAAGAGTTTGCTTTCTTTACTTTAAACTGATTATTAAATTAACTTTCCAATCAAGCATGCTGTTTTGTTACTAAGTATACTTGAAGTTGTTCCAATTTCTATTGTTATGCTTTTGCACAAAATTATCTTTATGTTTTATACTGTTTTGGCTGTATGTATTTTTTTCACTAGCTCAAAGACGTATTGCCTTTCTAGATCTTTATGTTTTGTTTTGCCTCATGCCTAGAGGGGGGATCTAGAAAGACTTACAATCTATTTGTTGGGGTGTAGTGCGTGTATGTGTGTGTCTTTTATTTTTGTGGTTGCAGTGAAGAACACTAGAGTGTGGGGGGATTGTCTGTTGGGGTGGTTTAGGGTTTGCGCTTATGTAAGTGCTCTCAGTGAACCAGGTGAGGCTTTTAGTTTTTGTTGGTCTTTTCTGGTTTCTTGTATTATTTTGTTCTTCTGTTTTGTTTTGTTCCTAATTAATGTGACCTACTTTAAGATTAGTTCTTTGCTAGTTCGTGGGTATTTAAAAGGTAACTGTATTTAACCTGTCTTTCAGTGAATTGACTTTTCAGTGAACATCTTTTTTAATATAATAAAGATTTGGTTTTAACTGACAAAAAGCCTCAGTCCTCTCTGGGTAGACTGAACCTGTCTGAGTGTTTATGTCCTGGGGTGTAAGTCCCTAGGTGGCGTAGTTGGCAACTATTGACAATTTTAAATCAAGGTGGTTGTTGTTGTTGTTTTTTATTTTCCTTGATTTATTTCACTGTCTTACTGTCCTGACACATTTATTTGCCACAGTTTATAGCTTCCTTTTGTAATTTATAGCTTTCCTTTTGTAATTATTTTTCTAGACGTTATAAATTTTTTGTGTCTCAATGACATGCAAGCAAACAACCAAATAAAGTATTTCAAGAAAAAAAAGGGATTTATTTCCTTCCTGTCACATGAGACTGTGAACTTTCTACGCCTACTTCCACAAAGCATGGCAAAGGCAAACCCTCCCAAAGAAAGATAATGACGTATGACATTATTTACCAATCCAAATATCTTTTGAAAGAAATTGTCTGTATGCATTATTATATATATATATATATATTAGATGACAAAAGTTCTCCTCCTATTCAAATTTGACATTGAAGGGGTGCATACAGTACAACATATTTGCCCACTGGCAACTATACTGTAGTTGCCGCACATTCAAATACGATTTTCAAGGAAAAAAAGAAAACACTGGGGACAATAAATGCTCTTCATGTTTACATAGGACACTATAAACACCTCTATATGCTAGAAAC
>NW_026129796.1:30729-36504 GCF_022985175.1 Labeo rohita | reverse complement strand
ACAGCATAACAACACTCCCCGTTTCCCAGATCTGCTACAATAAAAACATCAACCTTAAATGGTGTATTATCTGTCAGTGTCACTACATTTGATTTTTTTGCATACAGAGGAAGAGCTTTTTGCAATTGAAAGATTTTTGCAATTTGCAGAGGGACACCTTGTGTACTACTGATCATTTTGAGAATACTTTGATTGTACGACTCAAATGTGAAGGCTGAGTGAGCCCATAATGGACCCCAGTTTCTTACACTTTGTGCCAAATGAAGGCATAGATGGACATTGTAAGACATGTAATGTATACCGTACAGAATCTCCATGTCAGTCACAAACAACTTAAGCAGGACTTCTGCTTCTGAAATCTGCTGTGAAGTGACACTTTCAGGCAAGAGCAATGCCAAACCTTTCACAAATGTAGCCCAATGTGACAGGTAACGGTCTGCTAAAATCCCTTTAAGTGTAGGTTTGCTGTAATACAGAAGCCACATGTACCATTCATGAGCTTTCCAGTATTTTCTATCGTTCAAGGATCTGGGCACTCTGGAAACACATGATGGTGGTTGGATTTGCATAAGTTTAGCATCAATGTCAGATACATATTTTCCTATGTACCATGGATTTTTATGGTTGTCACTTTCAGTCCACATAGAGGTCACTGATCTTGCCACACCAAGAAGGCAGGCATGCAATATAATCAGGTACACAACCTTGAATAAGGTCAAAAGATGGCATTAAAGACAAAACAGATGGTCCTTTTACACCTTTAACAGGGCCATGGGCTGTCAGGGCATCACCAGCATATTTTAAAGTCTGGGTGTGACTTCTCAATTCAGTACCATCTTCAAATGGGAAAACTCAAGCATGACCTTGACCCTTCTCTACAACAGTGCCCTTTTGTAAACAATAAGAACACTCAAATTCTCCATTGAATTGCTTTAGGTTTTGGACCATAGGTCTTGCAACTGAGTCACAAACAGCAACCAAAGGACATGCATTCAGCTGCTGGTCAAACACATCTGAATATGTCTAATAAGAGGTGGTAAATACATCAATGCAAAAATCACATCCACACAAACCCATCTCAATTCAGCTAAATTCCAATGTGAGGAGACTTAATTAACTTCTAAAAAAGTTTTTTACTCACAAAAGTTTGTTAAAATAAAATAATAATAATAAAATAAACCAACATAAAATTATGTTTTGAAGACACAGAACAAAGACATACCTTTTTAGCAGATGAAACCTTTGGACACAGCCTGGATCTGAAATGAAATATTATTTATAGCTATTAATTTAACTTGCAATAAATTAGGTATGCATTTAAAAAAAAAATTTTTGCAAAAATTTCATGCAATAAGACAAATGAAATAAAGGTCTTACAGTTATAAGAAAGAGCCTACTACATAAAACTACTACTAGTACTTTTTTTTTTTTTTTTTTCACTTTAAGACAGAATGAATAGATTAACACAAATTCTATGAGTTGTTTATGTTGTCTTGAGACATAACTAATCATGTGTTCGATTGTGAGGCTTATAAGCACCATCATAATTTACAGGTAATTGTTTGTCAGCAGAACAATCCAAAAACTGTAACGCGTGAGAGATCCATTCACTGTAAACGTGACAAAGACATGGTCAAAGGCAGGCAGGGTCGAACAACAGCAGACAGGTGTATGGACAGCGAGACAAGAGTAAACCGTAACAGGCGAGGGTCAATCCAGCGGCGAACGTTATCCGAGAGGGGCTAGGCAAGAGAGTGGTCAGACAAGGAGAGATCAAAACAACAAGGCAAACAAGGTAACTAGACGGGGAAAACTAGGAGAAACGCTTCGTATGAAAGATAAACAATACAATCCAATACTCGGCCAGGAGTGACAGGAAGACCGGGGTATTTATACAGTCTCTGATTGGACAGGAGGAAGTGCAATGGCTGATGGGGAGTGTAGTCCGGGGTGTAGTGTGGCAGTCCGTGCGTGACAAAACGCAAGAGCGACATCTGGTGGTGAGCGGTCCGCAGCTCACCGACCAGATCATGACATAGCCCCCTCCCCAAAGAGCGGCTTCCAGACGCTCCAACAGAACAACAGTCCATGGGAGTGGTGGGGGGGGAGCGAGACAGGGTGAGGGTTGGAGGGCCAGGCCCCTGCGGAGGACCCGGTGATTGAGGCAGGACCGGCAGAGCGGGAGCCCTCCAGGGCGGAGCCGGAGGCGGAGCAGGCAATGCAAGAGCCCTCCAGGACTGAGCCGGTGGAGCCCTCCAGGGCGGAGCAGATGGTGCTAGAGCCCTCCAGGGCGGAGCCGAAGGCAGAGCAGACGACGCTAGAGCCCTCCAGGGCGGAGCCGGTGGAGCCCTCCAGGGCGGAGCCTGAGGCGGAACAGGCGGCGCTAGAGCCCACCAGGGCGGAGCCGGAGGCTGAGCAGGCAGTGCAAGAGCCCTCCAGGGTGGAGCCAGAGGCAGGGCAGGCGACGCTAGAGCCCTCCAGGGCGGAGCCGGAGGCCGAACAGGTGGCACTAGAGCCCTCCAGGGTGGAGCCGGAGGCGGAGTAGGAGGCGCAGCAGCCCTGCGGGCGCAACAGGAATCTGCATCACGCTCTGGGACCTGGGGAGAGCAGGGACAGAGGAGGCAGACAGAATAGAGGGAGAAGCCGCAGCAGCCCTCCGGGCGGAACAGGAGGCGGAGCAGCCCTCCGAGGCGGAGCAGCCCTCCGGGCGGAACAGGAGGCGGAGCAGCCCTCCGGGCGGAACAGGAGGCGGAGCAGCCCTCCGGGGGCGGAACAGGAGGCTGCGTCATTGACTGGGACCTGGGGAGAACAGTGACAGAGGATGCAGACAGGAAAAAGGGAGAAGCAGAGAGTTTGGTGGTTAACGCCCCCTCCGTAAGAGGTTCTACGGCCGGCGCCGACACCTCTGGAGGCATTGGCGCAGCTTCTCCGACGGGGAAGGCCTCTGAAGCAGACTTGAGACCATACGGGACCTCTGAAGAAAGCCTGTGATCAAATGGGAGCTCTGCAGCAGGCTTGTGATCAGGTGAGAGCTCTGGTGCAGGCTTGTGATCAGGTGAAAGCTCTGGTGCAGGCTTGTGATCAGCCGAGAGCTCTGGTGCAGGCTTGTGATCAGCCGAGAGCTCTGGTGCAGGCTTGTGATCAGCCGAGAGCTCTGGTGCAGGCTTGTGATCAGCCGAGAGCTCTGGTGCAGGCTTGTGATCAGACGAGAGCTCTGGTGCAGGCTTGTGATCAGACGAGAGCTCTGGTGCTGACCTGGGAACAGGCGTGTCCTCAGGAGCACAGTGGGCCGCCCACACACACCACATGGCCACTGCCACTAAGGGAAGAGCAGCAGCGATGACGTCACTTGGCTTGTGGGGATCTGCTGTAACGTGGCTTGACTCAGGAACAACATGGCTTGACTCGTGGGGCACAGCTGTGACTGGGCTTGACTCGTGGAGCACAGCTGTGACTGGGCTTGACTCGGGAGAACGACAGCTGTATCTTGGCTTGACTCAAGGAGAACGGCAGCTGTGCTTTGACCTGACTCAGTTGCTTGACCGGACTTGGAAGCTTGACTTGACCCTGGGGTAGCAGCCGCGACGTGAAGGAGCGCCACTTTAGCTGCCCATACGGCCCTTAGGGGTGAGTCCAGCACGTGGGCCATCATAAGCCGTGGTCTTGGGATGTCAGGAGAGACGTGACCGGACTCAAGAACCACGGCTGCAACTTTGCTTGACTCAGGAACAGCCGCTGTTATGTGACTTGACTCAGAAACCGCTTCAGGAAGTGCGGCCATGATGGGTGCAGACTCGGGTGCAGAAGACATGACGTGAACAGGCTGTGGCTTGGCTGACGAGGCGTTAGCAGGCTTTGACGTAGCGCCCATCTTGTGCAGTGGCTCTGGCGTGGCAGCCATCTTGTGCAGTGGCTCTGGCGTGGCAGCCATCTTGTGCAGTGGCTCTGGCGTGGCAGCCATCTTGTGCAGTGGCTCTGGCGTGGCAGCCATCTTGTGC
The DNA here is from genome assembly GCF_022985175.1 of Labeo rohita. Lineage (NCBI taxonomy): Eukaryota > Metazoa > Chordata > Actinopteri > Cypriniformes > Cyprinidae > Labeo > Labeo rohita. The sequence goes on along the minus strand of NW_026129796.1, from coordinate 32,506 downwards.
AGTGGCTCTGGCGTGGCAGCCATCTTGTGCAGTGGCTCTGGCTCAGGATTGATGGCTGTAATTTGACTTGAGACAGAAGCGACAACTGTAACTTGACTTGACATAGTATCAACAGCTCTGACTTGACTTGACACAGGAAACACAGTTTTAATTTCACTTGCCTTAGAAAGAGCAGCGCTGACTTGACTTGGTGCAGGAAACACAGCTCCAGCGTGACTTGGCTCTGGCATGGCAGCTGTGACGTGACGGAGCTCTGTTTTCGCCGCCATTGCTCGAGCGCGCTCCGACACGGCCGCCATCTCACGAGCGATCCAGGCGGCAAATGTGTCCGTGGCCCGCGCTCCGGCGCGGCCACCATTCCGTCAGCGGGATGCGTGGCCGCCATTACCGCGTTGTCGCGTTCCTCCTCCGCGACACCCACAGTAAACGGCGATCCCACACACAACAAAACATAATCCAGAAAACGCTCAAGGGAAGAACGCGGAGCCTCACGACGGAGCCGTGAGTTGAGCGGCTGATTCATGCCCTCGTGAAACAGATCTATTAAAACACAGTCTGGGAGATCGGAGTAATGGGCAATGTCCAGAAATTCTTGGATGTAGCCCTCGAGCGTTCGTGTGCCCTGCTCGAGGGCTAACAACAGTTTTGTGGTGTTCATACCTGCGTGGCGTCCGGATGAGAAGTTGCTGGATCCTGTAGTGGCCGAGTATTCTGTAACGTAGGGAGTGAGGCGAGAGACGAGCGGATCCATTCGCAAACTTTTACTGTAAGGACGTGACAAAGACATGGTCAAAGGCAGGCAGGGTCGAACAACAGCAGACAGGTGTATGGACAGCGAGACAAGAGTAAACCGTAACAGGCGAGGGTCAATCCAGCGGCGAACGTTATCCGAGAGGGGCTAGGCAAGAGAGTGGTCAGACAAGCGAGAGATCAAAACAACAAGGCAAACAAGGTAACTAGACGGGGAAAACTAGGAGAAACGCTTCGTATGAAAGATAAACAATACAATCCAATACTCGGCCAGGAGTGACAGGAAGACCGGGGTATTTATACAGTCTCTGATTGGACAGGAGGAAGTGCAATGGCTGATGGGGAGTGTAGTCCGGGGTGTAGTGTGGCAGTCCGTGCGTGACAAAACGCAAGAGCGACATCTGGTGGTGAGCGGTCCGCAGCTCACCGACCAGATCATGACAAAAACACATACAGACCATGAGCTTCGCTGTCAGTTAAAACATCATAAAAAGAAGAATCTCCCTGTCATGTCCGGTTAAAATCAAAATGGCGATGTGACTTAGCTCTAATTGAGCTTAATTGCCTTGTGAGTAATTTTGCTTTCTTCTTACCTCTTCCAACGACGCTCAGTTCATGCTGGTACTGATCCACGTTTTTGTAGGTATTTTCTGTACTCCATCCGTGAGGCACCATATACTTCTGTGATTTGAACTGCAATCTCAAAGCAACTCCCGGGCTTTTAAGATTGGTTTAATCACGAGGTGAGTAAATCAACTCTTCTCATTGGTCAGTCAGTTTAACAGCCGTTTGAAGCAGTTATTAACATACAACGGATTTTCCAGAAGCACTGTCGGTTCGTAATTGAGATTATTTTCTTTATAAAAATGTTTGCTTTGGTCAAGTGGTGTGGAGGAGAAGATGCAGGGAAGTACAGCATTGTTGACACCCAAAAAATTAGAAAATTTGATGTGAACTCATATCTAAATGGTGAAATCCTGTCTGACGAAACATTTGCCGTCGAATGGGGTGCTGGAAAGTGACCCAG
>NW_026129796.1:14659-30229 GCF_022985175.1 Labeo rohita | reverse complement strand
GAGAGATTCCCAAGACTCACACAAATGTACACACACTTCCTGATCCTTCAGACCAACATCAAACATGAGAAGGACTATGAGAAGAAGGTGACAGATGAAGACATGATCCTCAAACTGGGGAAACTGGCTTTTCAGCAGCTTGTGAAAGGAAACCTGATCTTCTATGGGGAAGATCTGAGAGAGTGTGGCATTGATGAGACAGAAGCATCAGTGTACTCAGGATTGTGCACTCAGATCTTCAGAGAGGAGTTTGGCTTGTATCAGGGGAAAGTCTTCAGCTTTGTTCATCTGAGCATTCAGGAACATCTAGCAGCTCTATATGCACATCTAATTTGTACAGTCAATAAGAGAAATGTCTTTGATCAAAACAAAGAAAGTCTGTTATCTAAACTTTTAAAAATAAAAAAAAGTAGTTCATTACCTGGGCTGCATCAGAGAGCTGTGAATGAGGCTTTACAGAGTAAGAATGGACATCTGGATCTTTTCCTGCGTTTTCTTCTGGGTCTCTCACTGGAGTCCAATCAGACTCTCTTACGAGAACTACTGACACAGACAGGAAGCTGCTTCTACAACAAAGAGGAAACAGTTCAATCCATCAAACAGAAGATCAGGGAGAATCACTCTCCAGAGAAATCCATCAATCTGTTTCACTGTCTGAATGAACTGGGTGATGATTCACTGATGCAGGAGATCCAACATTATCTGAAATCTGGAAAAATAAGAAAAGCCAAACTCTCATCTTCACAGTGGTCAGCTCTGGTTTTTGTGTTGCTGACATCAGAGCAGAAGATGGATGTGTTTGATCTGAAACAGTTTATTGGATCACAACATACAGCAGATGAAGTTCTTCAGTATCTGTTACCTGTGGTTAAAGAATCCAGATCAGTTCGGTAAGTGACACTGAAAACAATCATTCAAATTTCAAAACTTGATCATATTTATAATTTTAGTTTGTGTTTTCTTACCAAAGCAACAAAATGGGGAAATCTCTCACATTTCTATCAGTGAGCAAGAGAGATGTGTGAGTTACACATATTAAACCAGCTGAGGAGGTTTTTGTGTGTCTGTATGAAAACTGATGATTGTAGAACTCAATGTGCAGGGGTTCAAAACTGACAGCTAATAGATTTGAACTGCTTGTGCTCTAATATGGTGTTTATATATTAGGTTTTACTGTTTGAATAACATTCGCATTTTGCAAAAAAAAAAAAAAAAAAAAATTCTAATTTAAATGCATTTGCATCATTCATGTTCTTTAATCTGTACAAATTGGGTTATTTTGGTGTCACAGATGAAAGTTGTGCTGCTATACTTTAACTGACAACAGGTCTTTGAAATTATTAGAAATAATGCACACCTGAGGTTTCCAATAATTCAAAGAACTACAGTGTAAGATGTGAAATTTTTCTGAATTCAAAGTCCAGGAACCCTCTGGGACATGAGATCTCCTGACAAACCAAAAGGTCTTTTATGTTTTTACAACTGATTGGAAGATTTGTTTGTTTTGGTCTGGGTATATAAGCGAAGTGACAAAGCATTGCGGGGGGATTCTGTATTCAGAAGAACCCCACACTGTGTGTGAGAGTCTCTGGAGCTTTGCCTCCAAACCTCTCACATGCTGCTGTGTATCTCTCTGCGGTCAGGTATGCATCTCTCACTCTTAGATTTATCTTGGAGAATGTTATGTATTCATTTTAATTGGAACTGAATTTAATTCTGAATTGGATTTTCATTGTTAAGCTATGTAATTGGCATGATACCTTTCATCTGACTGCTAATAAAATGTTAACTTTGACTTATTCTGGACTTCTTGGAAATGATTTTCTAGTAGGTTAATGTGTAAGGGTGCTACCTCAAGACTGCGTCCAGGGCAGACCACGCCAGAAGTACCAACTGATGAGCCATGGGGACATCACTAGGACTCCGGATGTTATACACCACTTTTTAAAGTAATAACTTCATTTTGCATTTTTCATGTTACTGTAAATGTCAAATATGACACAACAAGCTTTTGGAAAACATTTATTTGTCCATCTGTCTGTTATCATTGATTTGCAATAAATTGCATATATGAGCCATAAAAGCTTGGGGGTTATTAAAGAAATTTTCATCAAGCTCGATAATCAACTGTCATGTCTGTTACCAAACAACCAACTATGCACAAGCTGCTGCTGTGAGGTTAAAGATGAAAATGTTGAAACAAAACCAGTGTGCTTTTGATTTCATCGCAACAGAGTTTTTTTTAATAAATATTACATACATTTACATTTCTGTAATATGCCCCCTGATGTATAAATATAATACTCAACAAAAACACACACATGTATGTACAAATTTGCATATGTGTTTTTTTTTTTTTAAATCATATTTAATACACATACATATATGCTGATAACTGAGACAGAGATATGGACAAATAAATGTTCCCCAAAATCCTGTTGTGTTATATTTGGCATTTACATTACCATGAATAAATGTAAAACTATTTTTAACATAAAAAAGATGTATGAATAATGAAGTAAACCCAAGCTGCTTCAGTAAATATTTATATTCAGTAAATATTTACCTTACATTTACTTTATAAGAATCATTAATAATTCAACAAAATAAACTTCACTCACCAGAAATTGCCTTTACCTTTACCTCATCAAGGGCTCAGCACCTCTCCCCCTTCACAAATTTTGACTCACCACCTGAATTTTTGACAGGTAAAAGAGACACTTGTTAAAAAAATTGTTAAAAAGATCCATATTTAGTAAGACCTATACCATATTTATTTTCACAATTCATCTCACAGTAAGTATTTTTATGTTCTTACAGTTATATATACACTGCCCTCCAAAAGTTTGTAAACACCCCTGGCAAAGTGTGGTTTTGGACGATATCAGCATAAATCCTTATCATTTTTTGGTGCAAATACATTAAAGTAAGTTGACATTATCATTGAAGACCAGCAATAATAATTTTCATTTTGATTACATAATAATGGCAATATATACATGTCAAAGTCAGACATGCCCCTTTGCCAGCTGTGATGCCTGATTACTGGTTTAAACTTGGCCCAGGTTTTTAAAAGATTTTGGGTCAGCACACCTTAATTGATTGTCATTTAGCTTTAGAATACAATGAATTTAGGCCCAGATTATGCAGAGCTGTAATAGCTGCTAATGCTGGATATTTTGATGAATCGAAAATTTACGTTTTTTCTATGTATAAACTGTTTATGTAATAAAATATGTTTTCGTAGTTTGTGTTGTCCCTTATCAGTGCAAAATTATCACAAATTAAAAAGGATTCATGCCAATATTGTCCAAAACCCCACTTTTCTAGGGCGTTTCCAAACCTTTGGAGGGCAGTGTACACACTAAAAGATTGACTAAAAGAGATTAAAATAAAAAATCACGTGAACAATAATTATTTTACTGATTAAGCACAACAGAAAGCATGACTACTTTCACTCCCCTGCATTTATGCATTTGACAGATTTATGTTCTACCACAGAGACACTTACCTCTCAACACTTACCTCTCAAATTACTGTCCATGAGTGTGTCTATGTCGAATAGCCCCATGAGCAAGATCCGTGCCATGGCAGTGCCAGTGCTGGCTTGGTTAGCTGCTCGCCAGACATTTCTGGGAACCATCACATTTGTCCCAGGATAAATTTCTTCCTGCTAAACAATACGAAAACAACTTTATAGGCTTTGAATAGTAAAATAGCTGAATACTAGCAAGGGTCCACTTCAAACACAAAGTACCAGTGAGGATGAGGGGGGTGTTTGTGGTGGGTCCACACAGCTCTTCCCTTGGTGTAACGTGTGCAGACTTTCTTTTATTTCTTGTATGTGTATTTTAGGGATTTCTGAACATCCAGTAAGAAACACATGGGACCAGAAAGATGGGGAAAAATGGAAATAGGGGTGAGAAAACAGTTAGATAGGATAGTTGAAAAAAAAAAAAAACAGTTAGATAGGATAGTTGGTTAAAATATATTGTTAATGGTTAGAAAAAGTAATTAGATATGATCATACCAGCCAGGAAATGATTCTTGATCTCCTGGATTTCTTGACGAAGAAGGCTGATCTCATCTAACTCATCATTTTTTTGCTTCTTTAGTTGATTGATCGCTTCCATAATGGCGTTCTCTTGATTGTGCCTTGCTACAGCTTTGTCCTAATAACCATGATAAGAAAATAATTATTACATAAAACATTTAAAGAAATTTATATTTTACCCAAACTCATTTATTCAAAACTGTTTATTTAAAATAGTAAAAAAAATATGACAAATGAAAAGTAATATTACCATACCATTACCAGATAACCATCCAAATGAAAACTGATTATAACTTACTAAATAAATACATAAATTATTTTAGATATTTTACATTAATCATACATACATATATATTTTTGGTGTCTACAATGTAAGTTAATGTTTGTTTGTTTTTTTTAAACATCTTCTTTTGTGCTCTTGGAAAGCATAAAAGAGAGCAAATGATGACAGTTGTCATATCTGGTTTTAACTATTGCTTTAAGTTAAAGGGTTAGTTCACCCAAAAATGAAAATTACCCCATATGTTACTCACCCTCAAGGCATCCTAGCTGTAAATGTCATTCTTTTTTCAGTAAAACACAATTTGAGATATCATGCATAAGCTTCTGTCTCCTTCAACCTGTTGAATGGGAGTTAATAGTATATGAAACTTTGAACCTAAAAAAAAGTGCATCCATATGGATGTACTTAACATATAACATAACATTTATTTAACATATGGGGTAATTTTCATTTTTGGGTGAACTAACCATTTAAGTGACCAGTATCTTCAATGCACCTTTTTGCTACATGTGGTCTTCAGAACATGTTCACTTCTCTCAGGAGAGTCGTACAAGAATCGTTTTGGTATTCTGCTTCAGAAATAAGGTTAAATCGGTTTACTGTCGGGATGAATCGCAACATCATTTATGTATTCCTTTTTGTATATTCACAAATTTTGCTTATTATTAGACAAACTACATTATTTTTTAAGATTATGCCAATGAATGTTACATTTGCATATTATATCATATGAATAAAGTTATGATTAAGTAAAATTGTTGAGAAGCAGCTGAGGTTCTTTAATTCATTTTTTTTTAACCTCAGGAGTGTTTGATATGTAGCTGCACATACAAAACAAAGTGCACGAGCCATGAATGGATTAAGAAAAATTTTACAAATTTACAGTTAACTGAATCAAAAATTATCTTCATATTGCATGACAGTAACAGACCATCTACAATTCAGTTAATAGTCAATTAACAGCTGCAACAGACAATTAATTTAATATACAAGTATATAAAAACATGTTTAATCACATTTATTAGATGTATAAAGTGTGTTTTGTATATTGTATATATTTTACATTTGAAAATAAATTACAACATTTGTTTTATCATAATCTGCGAGACCGTTACGTGCACTTCAACATATATTTCATGCTCAGGAAGGATTTTGTGATTGAGACAGCATTAAAATGGTGCCTTGACTATAGGGAGCTGAGTGAGAGGCCCCTTGGGTTTCACGTCACTTGCGTCCGGTGTCACGTTCTAAGCAGTTTTCAGATTTAAGACTTTAAAACAATTAATTACCATAGAGAATTAAACACCTTCTTAAGAAAAGTTGACTTACCTGCAACCTTTGTAATCGTGGCCGTGTATACTGGAAACCCGCCTCTGGGTCACTTTCCAGTACCCCATTCGACGGCAAATGTTTCGTCAGACAGGATTTCACCATTTAGATATGAGTTCACATCAACAGAAAGGAGAGCAAAACTTGTGGTTTCGCAATGAAAAGTGTTTGAAGTGCGCAAAGAAAAATAAAGATTGTAAAGAAAAGTACATGCACTGCAAATACTTTTGTTATCAATTTCTTTATTTTTGAGATTTAAGAAGACTTTTTTTGCAAACTTTTATTTTTTAATTACAAAATACTTAGTTTTACTCTCAAACACAGTATTTTTGTTTGAATAATAAAGACACAAAAATAACCCCATAAGTGAGCGGGATCATTTTGACAGGAGGACAGAACAACACTTAAAGAAGATTGGCAAATCCTAGGGTCATCAGTGGGTGTCAGTAATAAATGGTGTTAAAAAATTGTTCACAAAAGTTGTCTTTTTCTTCTTGAATGGCTAAATGGCCTTGGAATTTTAGAAAGGGGTGAATTGTGTTTGTCTTCATGAAGTTCTGTAGCTGTATGACAACCAGTAATGAATACAACAGATGTTTTATCAGTGGTCCATATCATTATCCTGTGTCTGATGGGATAAATTTGGTTATTATTTGAATGTAACTTTAAATATAAATTCACAACATGTAAATCACACAATCTCTCTATATGAAAACCTACGGTAACTACAGTTGATCACATAATTACATTGTCCATCTGATCCATCTATGTGTGTATTATTAATTTTTCAGTTTCCAAAAACATTAAATTCAATTGCAATTCAGTTGTCCTTTGTGAGTTGTGCATCAATACCAACAGTAAAAATAATATCTATAATATCTATACAACTAATATCATTAGTGCATCATTACACTGTGTATCTGTTATGTTAATCTAGCGTTATTTAAATTCACCAAGAAAAAAAAAACAAGTAGTCAACATCTATGAATGGGACGTTTATTAATGTTTATTAAAGTTTTGTGCATTGATTTGAATGATGATGTATCGCTGTATATCATCCTCCACCTACTGGACGCATCCGGAACAACAGGAACATAAAACTTCCTGTGCTGTAGATCTGCAGCCTTTCCGTACAGAGGGAAGAGGTGATGACTGTAAGAGAGAACATGTCTGCGATTATTTAAAGTGTAAAGATCCATCCTATGACGGTTGTCGACCAGAGAACTGATTTAGTGCTGGTATAAAGTTGTTGGAGTGTGAGGGGACAGAAATCTCCCCTCGGATCATCGGATGATGAACTGCACGCGCTAAACTTACACCTGAGAGATTATTGAGTTCGTGTTTGTGTAAAACTACTGATCTCTCACCAACCTGAGCTACAGGAGGCATCACAAATATAATAATAATTCTCAGTGGTTTCTCTGACAGCGCTGGACGTGATCACTGACCCGCAGTTTCTTCTTCAGGGCCTGAAATCACTCGCGTTTGAAAGTGCGTCACAGAAATAAGGACCAGATCAGCGTCGGTAAGACAGATGACTAGAGTAGTAGCATCACCTTCATATTTCATTTGGTGATTTTTGGGACATTTTGACCTTTGCTGTCCAATTTTTTACTTTTTTTTTTTTTGGTGGGTCGCGGTTCTTTCACCGCGGGTGGGTCGCGGTTCTTTCACCGCGGTCAAGTGAGCCGCCACTTGCGAACGTCAGCCGCCATCTGGATTTGCTGCACGTCTATTAGCAGAATTACGGTACGGAGACACGAAGCGGCCAAAAAGCTGACGAACATCAATATTTCAGCGGTTAAAAATTAAATGTGCCCGAAAACAGGGAAAAAGTATTTACAAAACGTATTTATATTGTACATTATAGAAGATACACTTATATTACATTTGAATACATTATACTGTGAAGTTTTCTGAAAAAATAAAGTTTGTTCAAATACGTTCTAACACTTAATGTTTGTTCCTTTTTTTCTACATGCATTATTAAAATTTCTTCAGAGTTACCATGAACATTTCAATAAATTCTTTTTCTGAACAATCATGTCTCTATCTGTGTTCACGATGTTTTAGTGTAGAATTTGTACAGAAAATGAATGGCAGTCTGTCACAATGCATTATATAACATATATATTGCTGCTTCTTGTCATTTCTGATGTGTCCTTTCATAATAATAATAACGATAAAAGGCAAAATGTTTTTTATCATTTATCAAAAAAAGTCTTCAGAGTTAACAGGACATTTTCTATTCATACAAAGTCTGTGACATTGCACTGACTATTCTTTTACATTTATACATGCCTTATTTAAATTCCTTCAAATCTCACAGCAAGATTTCTATTCATACTTCTTCACAATGCCCAACACTCTGTCTGTATCAAGTTTCACGAGATTTCAGTGAAGATTTGTACAGAAAATTAATGGCAAAGTCTGTGAATGGCATTGCACTGACTGACATTTATACATTATTTATTATTTAAATTCCTTCAAATCTCACAGCAACATTTCTATTCATAGACTTCTTCAGAATGCCCAAGACTCTGTCTGTATCAAGTTTCATGAGATTTCACTCAAGATTTCTACAGAAAATTAATGGCAAAGTCTGTGAATGGCATTTATAAATTCATTTTTTAAATTCCTTCAAATCTCACAGCAAGATTTCTATTCATACTTCTTCACAATGCCCAACACTCTGTCTGTATCAAGTTTCATGAGATTTCAGTGAAGATTTGTACAGAAAATGAATGGCAAAGTCAAAGTCTGTGACATTGCACTGACCAACATTTATAAATTCATTTTTTAAATTCCTTCAAATCTCACAGCAAGATTTCTATTCATACTTCTTCACAATGCCCAACACTCTGTCTGTATCAAGTTTCACGAGATTTCAGTGAAGATTTGTACAGAAAATTAATGACAAAGTCTGTGACATTGCACTGACCACTCTTTTACATTTATAAATTCATTTTTTAAATTCCTTCAAATCTCACAGCAAGATTTCTATTCATACTTCTTCAGAATGCCCAAGACTCTGTCTGTATCAAGTTTCATGACATTTCAGTGAAGATTTGTACAGAAAATGGCAAAGTCTGTGACATTGCACTGACCATTCTTTTACATTTATAATTCATTTTTAAATTCCTTCAAATCTCACAGCAAGATTTCTATTCATACTTCTTCACAATGCCCAACACTCTGTCTGTATCAAGTTTCACGAGATTTCACTGAAGATTTGTACAGAAAATTAATGGCAAAGTCTGTGAATGGCAAAGTCTGTGACATTGCACTGACCATTCTTTTACATTTATACATTCATTTTTTAAATTCCTTCAAATCTCACAGCAAGATTTCTATTCATACTTCTTCAGAATGCCCAAGACTCTGTCTGTATCAAGTTTCACGAGATTTCACTGAAGATTTGTACAGAAAATTAATGGCAATTTGACACAATGCATTATATAGCATATACAGGTGCTGGTCATATAATTAGAATATCTTCAAAAAGTTGATTTATTTCACTAATTCCATTCAAGAAGTGAAACTTGTATAATGCATACATTCATTCCACAGAGACTGATATATTTCAAGTGTTTATTTCTTTTAATTTTGATGATTATAACTAACAACTAATGAAAAGCCCAAATTCAGTATCTCAGAAAATTAGAATATTGTGAAAAGGTTCAGTATTGAAGAGATGTGGTACCACACTCTAATCAGCTAATTAACTCAAAACACCTGCAAAGGCCTTTAAATGGTCTCTCAGTCTAATTCTGTAGGCTACATAATCATGGGGAAGACTGCTGATTTGACAGTTTCCAAAAGACGACCACTGACACCTTGCACAAGGAGGGCAAGACACAAAAGGTCATTGCAAAAGAGGCTGTTCACAGAGCTCTGTGTCCAAGCACATTAACAGAGAGGCGAAGGGAAGGAAAAGATGTGGTAGAAAAAATGTACAAGCAATAGGGATAATCGCACCCTGGAGAGAATTGAAACAAAACCCGTTCAAAAATATGGAGGAAATTCACAAAGAGTGGACTGCAGCTGGAGTCAGTGCTTCAAGAACCACTACACACAGACGTCTGCAAGACATGGGTTTCAGCTGTCGCATTCCTTGTGTCAAGACACTCTTGAACAACAGACAGCGTCAGAAGCGTCTCGCCTGGACTAAAGACAAAAAGGACTGGACTGCTGCTGAGTGGTCCAAAGTTATGTTCTCTGATGAAAGTAAATTTTGCATTTCCTTTGGAAATCAGGGTCCCAGAGTCTGGAGGAAGAGAGGAGAGGCACAGAATCCACGTTGCTTGAGGTCCAGTGTAAAGTTTCCACAGTCAGTGATGGTTTGGGGTGCCATGTCATCTGCTGGTGTTGCTCCACTGTGTTTTCTGAGGTCCAAGGTCAACGCAGCTGTATACCAGGACGTTTTTGAGCACTTCATGCTTCCTGCTGCTGACCAACTTTATGGAGATTCAGATTTCATTTTCCAACAGGACTTGGCACCTGCACACAGTGCCAAAGCTACCAGTACCTGGTTTAAGGACCATGGTATCCCTGTTCTTAATTGGCCAGCAAACTCGCCTGACCTTAACCCCATAGAAAATCTATGGTGTATTGTGAAGAGGAAGATGTGATATGCCAGACCCAACAATGCAGAAGAGCTGAAGGCCACTATCAGAGCAACCTGGACTCTCATAAAACCTGAGCAGTGCCACAGACTGATCGACTCCATGCCACGCCGCATTGCTGCAGTAATTCAGACAAAAGGAGCCCCAACTAAGTATTGAGTGCTGTACATGCTCATACTTTTCATGTTCATACTTTTCAGCTGGCCAAGATTTCTAAAAATCCTTTCTTTGTATTGGTCTTAAGTAATATTCTAATTTTCTAAGATACTGAATTTGGGGTTTTCATTAGTTGTCAGTTATAATCATCAAAAGTAAAAGAAATAAACACTTGAAATATATCAGTCTGTGTGGAATGAATGTATACATTATACAAGTTTCACTTCTTGAATGGAATTGGTGAAATAAATCAACTTTTTGAAGATATTCTAATTATATGACCAGCACCTGTATATTGTTATATTCTCTGATATATCCTTCAAAGATGTTGATGCCGATAGCTTTGTGGGCAGCACTGTCTTGGGTTTGAATCCCCACTCGGGGCCTTTCCTGATCCCACCCCCATGTCACTTCTTGTCATTTCTGACGTGTCCTTTCATAATAATAATAATGATGATAAAAGGCAAAATGTCTTTCATTATTTATCAAAAAAAGTCTTTTGAGATAACAGGAAAATTGTTGAATTTGACAGAAAATGAAAAGAAAGTCTTGGTAACACTTTACAATATGTGTACAAAAATATGCATTAATTCTTGCTTAATTAATGCACAGATAATCACGAGTTAATGTATAATTCATGATGCACTAAAGCATTTATTAATGATTCCTTCATCAGCAACAATTGAACATTCTGTATGATTCATAGATTAAGTAATAATAAATGTGTCATAATGCATTAATTTCCTTTATCACTTATTTCATTAACTAATGATGTAAATTCATATGTTAATTACCACAGTGTTCAAAGCTATGTACTTCAACTTCCAGTTGTCTGCTTTAAATACTCATTAGTTAATGATTTGCAAATGTATCATTATGTTATGACTTTACTTGTTGAGGCACAGAATTAGTAAGTAATTGTTAAGTAATATGTCATTGTGGTTATGGATTTACAATTAGTTAGTTAGTCATGTGCCTCAACAAGTAAAGTCACAATATAATGATACATTTGCAAATCATTAACTAATGAGTATTTAAAGACAACTGGAAGTTGAAGTACATAGCTTTGAACACAGTGGTAATTAACATATGAATTTAGCATGTGTTTACTAATAACAATTTAATGATAACTTAATCTATGAATCATACAGAATGTTCAATTGTTGCTGATGTAGTAATCATTAATAGATGCTTTAGTGCATCATGAATTATACATTAACTCGTGATTATCTGTGCATTAATTAAGCATGAATTAATGCATATTTTTGTACACATATTGTAAAGTGTGGTAAATTTTTTTCTTAGAGACCAGGAGACGTTTTTGGATATCTTGAAGCAGAAGTTTCTCTTATTCAGATACTCGCTGCTCTGCACTGCAGTCTTCAAAAAGTGGTCTTACTAAGGCAGTGATACATTGTAGTTTATATACATTTAGGGGGCAGTGCTTAGATCTGGAGACAAAGCACCTTGGGTGACAACCCCAAACAAAGCATGCAAATGATGTATTCAGGTATAGCAGCCTGCACCATTTACACCAGTCCTAATCCAATCATCATAACTACTCAAAGACTGGGCAGAGGTAACGAGAGCCATTACAAACAAAAGGTGAACATCTCAGTAATCTGGCTCATTTGACTTACAATAAGAGAACAGGAACTGGCAGGAACCTCTTGCTACAAACTTTGCTTGAGAGAATCGTTTGTCTGATGTCATCTTATTTACCTTAAATGCTAAATACAATGTACTGCACCTTAGGTTTTCACGTGATGCTATGTCAGAACCTAGGATCAGCATATTTTAAACAGTTTCTTAAATTTGTAATCCTTCAAGTGTTACCAAGATTTTCTTTTCATTTTCTGTCAAATTCTAAAATTTTCCTGTTAACTCTAAAGACTTTTTTTGGATAAATAATAAAAGACATTTTGTCTTTTATCATTATTAGGGGCCAAGCACCGAAGGTGCAACGGCACCTATTGTATCCGTTGGAGTTATTATTCTTCCTCTTCCGCCGCAAGTCTATGGCAGCCCATAGAACCGCTTGCGGGAAAGTTGTATAATTTTGCACACTGATAGAGGACAGTCCAAACATTAACCATAGCAAGTTTGGAGTCTCTAACTCAAACTCTCTAGCGCCGCCACTTGTTCAAACTTTCAAAAGATTTATGCTAATAACGTTTGAACCGTAAGCCACACAACAAAAATTCTTTCTTCCTCTGATTCCTTGGCTTATGCCGAGTCGAATGGACACCAAAATTCAAAAATCGTAAGGTTTAGTTTTTTCGCTATTCTCAATTGTTCGTAAAACCTTCTTTTTCGAACTCGTCCTAGACTGTTCATATGATTTGCACCAAATTTGACTCGGATCATCCTCGGACCATGCTGTCAAAAAGTTATGAATTTTGCTTCGATACACGAAACCGTTTTCGTTTAGCGCATCAACAAATTTGCTGGAAAGTTGCCAAGCTACATCTGAGGCTGTATCTCTGCAAAGCCTTGACATATTGACAGCAAATTTTATATGTGCTATTATCACCACACCCTGACCATGCCACATCAATTCAGAAGTAATACACCATTTATTAAACATTAATAATGAAATTTTCAAAAATGCTAATAACTTGTGATTGCATTAGCCTAATGTAATAAAACTGGTCTCAAAATATTCCTTGGGTCATGCCGACAACATACATACCAATTGTACCATACTTGGCCGAACTTCCTTTCCGCCATTTTGATTAATGTACAAAACCTACTTGTTCGTACTCCTCCTAGACCGCTGATCGGATTTTCACCAAAATTGAGTCAGATCATCTTCGGACTGTCCTGACTCAAAGTTATGGATTTCGTGTTGATAGAATAAACCGTTTTCGTACAGCGCCACTGCAGATTTTAGGCTTGATGCCAAAATGATTCTGAGGCTGTATCTCTGTAAAGCTTTGGCATAATGACACCAAAATTTGTGTGTCATTGTCACCTCACACAGAACACATCACATCAATTTGAAAACAGCACCACCTATTGGTCAAAAGTGATAAGCCATTAAATTATAATTATTGGTTGTATTTATGACTTTTCAGCCATTTCAACTGATATCATCCTAAAATGACTTTAGTTACTCATTGTTACAGTCGGTCTGTTCCTCCTTGCCATGCTTAGCTCCTCATTCTGCCTCTGTTGTGCTTGGCCCCGCAATTGCTGCTTGCAGCTATATTTATTATTATTCTTATTATTATGAAAGGACACGTCAGAAATGACAAGAAGTGACATGGGGGTGGGATCAGGAAAGGCCCCAAGACAGTGCTGCCCACAAAGCTTCGGCATCAACATCTTTGAAGGATAATAAGAGAATATAACAATATATGTGCTGCATTGTGACAAATTGCCATTAATTTTCTGTACAAATCTTCACTGAAATGTCATGAAACTTGATACTGTTGGGCATTGTGAAGAAGTGTGCATCGAAATCTTGCTGTGAGATTTGAAGGAATTTAAAAAAAGAATTTATAAATGTAAAAGAGTGGTCAATGCAATGTCACAGACTTTGCCATTCACAGACTTTGTCATTAATTTTCTGTACAAATGTTGAGTGAAATGTCATGAAACTTGATACAGACAGAGTGTTGGGTATTGTGAAGAAGTGTGCATCGAAATCTTGCTGTGAGATTTGAAGGAATTTATCACTCGATTGAATGGGCGTTATCAGTGGTTATCAGCTCATTGATATGGGCCAGAAGGGGCCTTCTGCACCTGCTGGTAGGCTCAGAAGGTTGTTATCATCCATCCACATGGTTAATCACCGATACAGTGTTTATCAGCTCATTGATATGGGCCAGAAGGGGCCTACTGCACCTACTGGTAGGCTTAGAAGGCTGTTATCATCCAGTGGCATGGCTAATCACGGCAAAGGAGTACAGCTCCGGCTACTGGGCATGCGCACATCAATCGAACGTTATTTTTGTCACACTGTACAACAATACTATTTTTGTATCATAGTGTTGGGGTAGGTGTCGACGTTAAATAAACACAATCTAATCGGTAGAACAATTAATTTCATTTTTAGTTTCCGGTCAGAGCTGTATCCCTTCTAGCCACAACCGCTAATCACGGATATAAATATAAGGGAAGACTCCAGATCCAGTCCCAAACGTATCCAGTCCACAGGTAACCGGATGTCTGTTGATAACGCAGCAACGTTGCTGTAAGATAATTTAAATGATAAAACCGAGCGTTTAAACTGTGATTAATTTGATAATTAGCGAAAACAATACATAAAATCTTTTTTAAAGTGGAGTAAATTACATGAGTGTTTACATGAGATAACAGTATTAGCATTTAATTAGCATGTTTTTAGGTAAGATAATTTAAACTAGATAAAACCGAAAGTTTGTAAAAATGACCTTTTCAACACTGCAAGACAATAAGTTGAGTGAAATATGCAAACTCAGAAAATCTTGGATTTAATGTGGTGGTTTTGAACAAAGCTTTCTTAAAGTTTAACACTTGTGACAATTACATTCATGCAAAAGACAAACACTGGCAATCTATTAGAAATAAATGGACTGAGCCCTGCTGAAAAAAGCCCTGCTAAAACCAGCCTAGGCTGGTTGGCTGGTTTTAGCTGCTTTAAGATGAAAGTAGTGGTTTTATTTGGTCTCACAGCCTGACCAGCCTGGATGACCAGCTAAAACCAGCCTAAGCTGGTTGGCTGGTTTTAGCTGTGTTGTTTTTTTTGTTTTTTGTTTTTTTTTTCTCTCTCTGCAGGGTAGTATCTTATCTGTCTTATCTAGATCACCAAATAGATATCCTTCATCTGCATCCCATGTTCACTGATGTGTGTTTTAGTCTGTAATAAGAAGTACAGGTTGCACTTTGCTTTATGTAATAATTGCCAAATATTTTGATTTCAGATATGGGAAAAGCAGTTAAGAGTGCGCGCTTTAGGAGCGTTAAGATTAAGGTGGTAAGGAGGTGTATCGCTGGCCCTGCAAAGGTTTCTTACCTTAGTCAAGGTCTTCCCCAGCCCAACTCCAAACAGACCCACCCTTCAGACCCTTCCACATCTATTACACCTCAACAGGCTGAACCTGATGATGTGGCACCGAGCTGTAGTTCATGTTCTGAGA
>NW_026129796.1:0-14159 GCF_022985175.1 Labeo rohita | reverse complement strand
AGATTGAAGATGATGATGTTTCAAGAAGTCTAAAAAGGCGAGGCATTGATGCCTTGCATATGAAGACTCGGGCAGCTGAAGAAAAGCGCATGCTTTACCAGGAAATGAGAACTGTTACTAAACACCTCCATCAGCAGCATGCCTTTCTGTGCTCTGCCATCAAAGACACAGAATGGCCTGGTGCAAAAGCTGCTCTCATCCAACGTCTTCAACAGCTGGAAAAAAAACTACATCAAGCCACTGTGATGTTTTACCCACATGTACCAGACATTGTTCCTACAGACAGCCCCTATTTGTGTCAGGCCCTCCCCATGTCAGGCATGCAGACACTGCTGTACAATGAGGATGACAATGAGGATGACGATGAGGATGACAATGAGGATGACGGTGATTAACTAGGACTCAGCACTTGCTTGGGAATTATTCCTTAGGCAGTTTTATCCCACGACAAAAATGACTAGCACTGTTCATCGTCATCTTTGAGAAATGTCGAGTTCAATCTTGCGGTGAACACCGGGGATTATTTACATTTTGTCTGATATCATTATATTCTGTCATTTTTATAAAAAAAAAAAAAAAAAAAATGTCTTGATTGTAAATACAAAAGATATGTTGCAGTAGATCATAGAAAACTTTCATGTTAGTGGAAAATAATGTTCACATTACACATTAACATGCAGACATGTTGTTTCCTTGGGTCTGATCTATTTTAAAGCTTAGGTACTGTTTTTCAGCACACATATTGTCTTTACCATATTGTGATATTACTTATTTACTGTAATGTACAAATGTGGTCAAAATGTGTAAGTTTTGTGTTGTGTGTGTTTTTTTTTTTTTTTTTTTTTTTTGGGGAGCTTACCAAACCAAATCTGCTTTGAAATGACAATAAAATATTGAATCTTGAATCCTCTGAAGGAACTGAAAGTTTGTAAAAATAACAGGGAACATACAGGTGTACTGACTCTACAATACAGCTTTCTCAGAATGATTATAGCCACGTTTTCAGCGATTATCACAGCACTTTTTCACAGCACACTTGAAAAGTAAATAAAAAGTAATTTAACTAATTAATGACATGCACAATAATCATAATCTGCCATATACAGTAGGTTCTTACATAGCAATCATTATTGGCTTGAAGTATTTTTTTTCACGGACACCTTTTTAAACAATATATTCAACATTACTCTACAGAAAAACAACAACTTGATTAAATAATACATTTAAGGTTATCACTTTTAACAATTCTGAGAAATATGTTTTTGGTAGCAAAAGGTTATGGAAGTGCATTGTGTTGTGAGCAGGGTTTATGGTTTCTACTCCTGTTTCTGCTAAAATATCTTAAATAAACCAACATATTTACTTTTTCTTAATGTAGATCATCTAGATGCAGTATAATTAATAGTTCGGCTATAGTAAATATTTGATATATTCACTAGATATCTTTTTATGACCCTAATTTTTATGACCCCAACTGTACAGCTGTAGTGCTCATTTGTATCAAACTGCATTGCATAGCTATAGGGAATTGTGTTTTTTAAAACGTAAGTTATTCCTTAGAATTATAGGTTGTAAATAGTGAGTTAAGAGTACAGTGAGGAGTTTAGGGGGATTGTAAACACATCTATGTGATCAGATTATAAATGTCTAATTGTTAAATAGTTTAAAATTAATTGTAATTTTTAACCATGCTCGACAGTGTCCTACGTTGTTGACTATATTTATGATAACCGAGGACAAGAGCTCTCTATAACAGTTCGATCCCATGTCTGTAGCCCCTTTTGTTGCTTAATTATAAGCCTTCAAACATGCACCAAGGGGATGTTTTAAAGGTCAATATTTCAAAGCAGGAGCCATATAGAATCTTCATACTGACATATGTTACTCTCCAGGGGTGCGTTTCCCAAAACCAACTATGGTCGCAAGTTCCGTTGTTACCAATAGAGTTCAATGGATCTAACCACCATAGTTAGCTAACGATGCTTTTGGGAAACGCACCCCAGGTCAAGACTTTTCTATACAGTAGTCAACATTTGAAGTGGATCAAAACCTTTAATCAAAGTTGTCCCAAAACCTAAACAGTACCCATTTTTGTCCTATGACAACTTTGATTAACATTTTTCAGCCACTTCAAATGTTGACTACTATATTTGGTTTAGCTGTACAACAAAGTATTAATTTTCTCATTACACATACACAAGCCATCTGGTGTGTAGTTTCAAAGAGCACTCAATAAGCTTATATAAAATGAGGCTTCTTGTTTGTTTGTTTCTGACTCTGTAAACACATTTACGACACCACAACATGAGGAATGCCTGGTCCACACACCATGCATTTCTGTTTGGGACACACATGACTTATATGGACAGGCTATCTATTTATGTTAATAAATAACATAATAACACAATAACATGTAATCGTCTACATGGGTAGTCATCTCCTCTTGTAGGCTACTTATAGTAGCCTATTATTAGGCCTACTGGTAGTCAAAACCAAGGGTAGCCTGCATTTCACTTAATGTAGACTCCTTCTGCACCTTCTGTAGCCTACTTATTTCTCTGTTTAAAGATTTTCTTTTGAGCTCTACTTGTCAGACCCTTTGGACTGTTTTGTGTGTTTTTCCCCCATGTATGCCCTTATTTGGTCTTCCTGTTCCGTTTTCAATTCATTACGTCACTGTCTAATTGTCTACACCTGTCTCCCCCTGATTAGTCCCTGTATTTAAGTTTGGTTGTTTCCACTGTCTGATTGTCGGTTCTTGTAAGTCATTCCAGTCAGTTTGTATTGTAATTCAGTTTATGTGTTTGCGTTGGTTCCCTGCTGTTTCCTGTCTGTTCCTGTTCACGTTTTGGATCATTTAATAAAAGCACATGTTTTGGATCTCCTTGCTGCTCCTGCTCATTCCCCGCACATGATGCCAGTGTGACACTACTAACATAGGCAAACAGGCCTATTTAGTTTCTCCATTACCATTTTCCTCCTTCCAACACGTGTCACTGTGAGAAACAGAATGCTTCAGCTATGTGCGCCAAAACCAGTATATGTAGCCTATGTATTGTTTCATGTTCCCTCTTGTCCAGATTTCTAACCACACAGACAGGCCTGAGCAGTGTGCAAACTGCGGATGCCCAGATGAGATGTGTCTGGTCATAATAAAAAAAAATACTATAGTAATTTTATAGTAAATACTACAGTGTTTTTGAAGCATACTATATTAAAGGGTATTATACTGTATATATTATAGTATTTACAACACTTTAATGAATGATACAGCATACCCCTGGTGAAAAAACCAGCATATGCTGGTAGGTATGTTTTGATGCTGGAATGCTGGTTAGGTAGGTTTTGATGCTAGTTTAAGCTGGTCCTTTGCTGGTTCATGCTGGTCTTTGACCAGCAACATGACTAGCAAAAACCAGCAAAGGACCAGATTTAACCAGCAAAGGACCAGCATAAACCAGCAAAGGACCAGAATTAACCAGCAAAGGACCAGCATGAACCAGCAAAGGACCAGCTTAAACCAGCATCAAAACCTACCTAACCAGCATTCCAGCATCAAATCATACCTACCAGCATATGCTGTTTTTTTCACCAGGGACTGTAGTATTAACTATAGTGAACTGATAAACTGTGATAAATACTGTAGTATACTAGTTTTTACTACAATAATATGTAGTGTATTGTAGTATAATATACCCTATAGTTGTACAAAACTTACAGTACAGTATTTATACAGGTTTATATCAATTTGTATATATAACTATTTGTTATATTACCACAGCAACTATAGAATTACCACAACAAATTAATTCAAGTACTTACAAAGTACAAGTACAAGTAAAAAACACTATAGTATTTACTATAAATTTCTATAGTAGCCTATTATAGTAGTCATGTGGGGGTGGGTTGAGGATGGGTAAAATAGAGTGAATAAAAAACACGCTGGGCGCATTTTTGCACGAGGCACAAGGACAGGACCAATGTAATCGTTAAATATAGAATTCTATTTACGCATGATCCACAGTGATGAAGCTACAGAAAAATATAGAATATATAATATATAGAAATATAATATATAGAAACATATAGCTTATTGTCAATATATATATATTTTTTTCACTAAAAATATGTTTTTAGGAGAGCTAATGTCTTCTTAAGAGGAGCCTAGCCCCGTAGTCTGCACTCTGGGCATAAATGAGGAGTGATGAGTCGGTCATGAACGATTCATTCATTTTTAACGAATCTTTAATATGACTCGGGAACAATGAACTGCCTTGGAGAGTGATTCGTTCATTTTGTGTTGATCGCATCATCCCATAGGTTCTGTACAGGAAACAGACTTGATTAGTTCACCTCTGGAGTCTCGGGCCTGACTCTTCTGAGTTGTTCGTTCTTTAGTGACATGACAGCTGTATTGGATACAGACAATAGTCTGAAATTGTAGCTTTTATTTCTTACTCTATATATATATAGATAGTTCAGCCCTACTGAAGCAATATTGAAACAGATATTTACAAACAAATAGGCTACTTTTCATTTACAACATGTGGACTCAATTCAGTACAAAATAACTTTATTAGTCCCCACATGCCCCAACAACAATAAATAAAAATTAGGATGAATGAAAACATCAAAAATATCAGTTTTTTTTTTTTTTTCTGACAAGTGAAGTGCAATTGTTACAATAAATTTGAGGCAAGGTTCATATAAAGTACATTTTAATGAAACAGATGAAAAGACATTTAATACATTTTAAAACGTGTGTGTGTGTGTGTGTGTGTGTGTGTGTGTGTGTGTACGGATGGGGTGGGGGTTGTCAACACAATAAAAACACCTCAAAAAAGTTAAACATCTTGACAACTCAAACAAGTTAAACATCCTGGAATGCAGTAAATAGCATGTTTTCTAACACTGATGCAGTGGTTCAGGGTGTTCGCATAGTGTTTTCACACTGGCAGTGAAGGCACATGTTCTTTTTAAAACCACATGCAGTGTGTGACCATGATTGGCACACTGTGCACTGTGACCATGAACGCCACTTCTTTGAAGCGTTCTTCTTCTTGTCATCGAAATGGACACTGCAGACACAGCACAAATTGCCTCCATCTACCAAAGGAAAAACACAAATATTTTGGAAGTTAAGCCAGTTAGTTGAAATCATACTCATCACCACATTCAAACCAACACCTCAAAGGAAGCTTATTCATTTGTAACCGTTGCCGAATGAAAATGTGGGTATTGCACATCAATTCATCTCAGATCTTGCTGAAGCTCAATCATAAGATACAAGCAGGTCAACAAAGAAGAGTTCTTGGGTTCCATTTCAGAAATCAGCTTCGGTGTAACCCTAAAATAAGGAAAACTCTTGGTTTTCCGTTTTAGAAATGGATGTAAATCAAACCTGAGACAGAGGGGTAACTCAATTTTAATTTCAGAAATCTAATCACCACAGTCGTAGGTCGGCCTGCTGTTGCCACCTGTATTCTTGTACACGGGTGCATTATCATTTAAAAAGCAATTGTTGGTGTGCTCACCTCCTATCTCTGTGTTTGTATTGTAAAGAAATGTACTGGACAACACCCTTTGCACTCTCAAGATGTTTTTATACTTTACAGAGTTTGGAAAAAGACTTCTTATGTATTTTGCATGTTCTGCCTGGAATCTGCCGCTTGAAAGACTTAAAATAAATCTAGTTAAATGCTGTTATATCCAAAATAAAAAGGATAGGAGGCTGATTTGTAACAGTTTGTCACTGTCTTATGTTTTTTTCCCTTTTAACATATTTTAGTCTATGCTTTTGTTCCCATATCTGTTCTTATTGTAGCATTGTAATCTGTTGAAACTGCCTGTTTTTAATCTATGAAGCAGATGGTCTTGGCCAGGTCTACTCTGAGGAACAGCTCATTCGTCTCAATGGCACTTCCTGGTAAATAAAAAATAACCACAATGTGGAAAGATACCTTTATCTGCAGTCATCACGATGGCTACAGTAGTGGCTGTTTCTGAGGATTCTTCTTCCATCTGCTGTGCACCTAAAGTACATAAAACAAAACAAAACACCACAATAACAACTTTCTTAATACAACTTTTAAATCTTAATTACACATTCCTAATTCAATTTGTCAGCATTTATACTGTCAATTGTTAATTAGTAAATCCTTGATTAAAAATAGACAGTCCCATTATTTGCATCTAAATCTCAACAGCCAATTCAAAGCGTAAAATGATCAGAATACCAGCCTTACATATGCCGTTTAATGTCACCTGGATAAATATTGTATTCATAAATTGTAATTTTCAAACAAGTAAGCTTTTCTCTTTGTGTCAAATGTCAATGGCAGACTTCTCAGAACAGTAGTTTTATTTAAGCTTGAACTTAAACAATACCAAAAACTGATTTGTAGCATCTGGCAAAATGTATGACAAGTACAAGAAATACCATTTTCACACATGGCCTCTAATATTTCTTCCACCGATTTCGCTTGGATGCCATCTGCTGTGTCTGTTGATTTCAAGACATTAAACCATCACACAAAGGTGAAAATTTCATTGTTTGATTTCATTTTATTATTTCAATAATGTGTACAGTGGTCAAATGTGCTGTGCAATGACCACAGTTACATATCTAGTTAACTATGCTTCTTAAGTTTAATGTTATATATTTATTTAAAGATAAAATAAAAACAACTCGGCTTACCTTCTGCATCCATGTGCTCTGACATTCCCTCTGCCATGTCAGTGGGGTTGCATTGTGCTGCATCTGATATTTTTAGGAAAAACAAAACACTTGTGTAGCATGAGCATAACAAATAATTGGCCTTCTGCATTACTGTAGAAAAATAATTAATCACACAGCAGTATCAAAGGAACATAATTCGCAGAAATTATATACATAGAATTTAATTAGTAAGTAGTTTGAGGAGCATTAAAAAGATAAAAACCATTGTCAAGGGCCACAGTCACTAGTCACATTCAACTAAACATCTATAGGATATTCTGGAGAGGTGCCTTTTTAGAAATTGTGTTGCATTATAATGACGAAACAGAGAAATAGTGTCACATACCTTATAAACTGTCACCTATAAAAGACACCTATAACCTCAATCTGTTTCAATTCAGTTTTATTTATATAGTGCCAATTCATAACCAAAGTTATCTCACAGCATTTTTCAAACAGAGTAGGTCTAGACCCTACTCTTTATAATATTATTAAAGGATTTGTTCACTTCAGAATTAAAATTTCCTGATAATTTACTCACCCCCATGTCATCTAAGATGTCCATGTCCTTCGTTTTTCACTCGAAAAGAAATTAAGGTTTTTGATGAAAACTGTCCAGGATTATTCTCCTTATAGTGGACTTCAAAGGACCTTGCAAGTGCTTCCACCAGACTGCCTTCCATATTCTTCAAAAAGCTAACGCTGTATGTCCTAAACCTTCCCTATTGAACTTGTCCTGTAACGCGGCGCCAGTTCTGGAAAGGTGTAGGACATACAGCTTAAGTGGTTTGAAGAATATGGAAGATGGTCTGGCGAAAGCACTTGCAAGGCGGGCATTTGTGTTTATAAAGCATATATATATATATATATACAGTGGGTACGGAAAGTATTCAGACCCCCTTAAATTTTTCACTCTTTGTTATATTGCAGCCATTTGCTAAAATCATTTAAGTTCTTTTTTTTTCCTCATTAATGTACACACAGCACCCCATATTGACAGAAAAACACAGAATTGTTAACATTTTTTCAGATTTATTAAAAAAGAAAAACTGAAATATCACATGGTCCTAAGTATTCAGACCCTTTGCTGTGACACTCATATATTTAACTCAGGTGCTGTCCATTTCTTCTGATCATCCTTGAGATGGTTCTACATCTTCATTTGAGTCCAGCTGTGTTTGATTATACTGATTGGACTTGATTAGGAAAGCCACACACCTGTCTATATAAGACCTTACAGCTCACAGTGCATGTCAGAGCAAATGAGAATCATGAGGTCAAAGGAACTGCCTGAAGAGCTCAGAGACAGAATTGTGGCAAGGCACAGATCGGGCCAAGGTTACAAAAAAGTCTTTCTGCTGCACTTAAGGTTCCTAAAAGCACAGTGGCCTCCATAATCCTTAAATGGAAGACATTTCGGACGACCAGAACCCTTCCTAGAGCTGGCCGTCCGGTCATGTGCAAGACACATGAAAGCCTGCATGGAGTTTGCTAAAAAACACCTGAAGGACTCCAAGATGGTGAGAAATAAGATTCTCTGGTCTGATGAGACCAAGATAGAACTTTTTGGCCTTAATTCTAAGCGGTATGTGTGGATAAATCCAGGCACTGCTCATCACCTGTCCAATACAGTCCCAACAGTGAAGCATGGTGGTGGCAGCATCATGCTGTGGGGGTATTTTTCAGCTGCAGGGACAGGACGACTGGTTGCAATCGAGGGAAAGATGAATGCAGCCAAGTACAGGGATTTCCTGGACGAAAACCTTCTCCAGAGAGCTCAGGGCCTCAGACTGGGCCGAAGGTTTACCTTCCAACAAGACAATGACCCTAAGCACACAGCTAAAATAACGAAGGAGTGGCTTCACAACAACTCCGTGACTGTTCTTGAATGGCCCAGCCAGAGTCCTGACTTAAACCCAATTGAGCATCTCTGGAGAGACCTAAAAATGGCTGTCCACCAACGTTTACCATCCAACCTGACAGAACTGGAGAGGATCTGCAAGGAGGAATGGCAGAGGATCCCCAAATCCAGGTGTGAAAAAGTTGTTGCATCTTTCCCAAAAAGACTCATGGCTGTATTAGATCAAAAGGGTGCTTCTACTAAATACTGAGCAAAGGGTCTGAATACTTAGGACCATGTGATATTTCAGTTTTTCTTTAATACATCTGCAAAAATGTCAACAATTCTGTGTTTTTCTGTCAATATGGGGTGCTGTGTGTACATTAATGAGGGAAGAAAATGAACTTAAATGATTTTAGCAAATGGCTGCAATATAACAAAGAGTTAAAAATTTAAGGGGGTCTGAATACTTTCCGTACTCACTGTATATGTATATATATATATATATATATATATATATATATATATATATATATATATGTGTGTGTGTGTGTGTGTGTGTGTGTGTGTATATATATATATATATATATATATATATATTAATTTTTTTTTTTTTGAGAACATGACAGATGGTTTCTCTAGATAAGACCCTTATTCCTCGTCTGGTATCATTTAAAGCCCTTTGAAGCTGCACTGAAACTGTAATTTTGACCTTCAACCGTTTGGGGTCTGTTGAAGTCCACTATTAAGGGTTTTTCATCAAAAACCTTAATTTCTTTTCGACTAAAGAAAAAAGGACATGGACATCTTGGATGACATGGGGGGTGAGTAAATTATCAGGAAATTTTAATTTGAAAGTGAACTAATCCTTTAACAAAGACCCAACATGAGTAAGCACTTGATGACAGAGGCAAGGAAAAACTTCCTTTTAAGAGGAAGAAACCTCAAGCAGAACCACAGCTCAGGGTGGGCGACCATCTGCCTCGACCAATTGGGGTGAAGGGACAGAGAGAGATGCAATGGCCCAGCACTATACAAAGACTCACATGTAGGCCTGTATTATTCTTTAGTTAACTTATTTTCCCCACTTTGCATAGAGACAAATGGTCTGCCAAAACACAAGTAGAGATACACAACCACTGGTAATGTCACTTACTTATTTCAAATGAAATCCCCTCAGGAGCTTTCAAAATGGCTTCCAATTGGTTTCTTCCATAAAAGGAAGGCTTCTTGAGGGTAAGGCTGTTGGGCAGTCCAGCAACTTTTATGGTCATGCTCTGATTCACCAGGGACTGGTAGGGGAGCCTTCCAGTACCTCCAGCCTCCTCTGAAAGACACAGGCACACACACACACACACATGCATGCACACGTTACACAAAGTTACACAGTTGGACAATTGTGACTCTCCCCTTTAGCTGATTGCCAGTGTACAGGCTGCAAACAGTCATTCTGGTAAGGTGTCATAATCTATTGGTTGATGGGCACATTAGATAAATTATTTATTTATTTGATAATAATGCCATGGATTCATAAAGGTATAATAGGTTATCAAGATAAGCAGTTTCTTTACATCAGCCTTAAAAGTATTTGAACATACGCTTACTATATTTTTGGTTGAACAGATCTTGCACTTTTCCTACCAGCACACTGACTTGATCTTTGGTACTGGGTGTTGTGGCTGAGGAGCTGGCTACAGATGTAACAACAGACAACAATTAATTTCCTAAAACTGTATTATGTATATTCGCACTATTACAGGCCTGAGTCCATTTCTGTGGATTTTCATAAGCAATACCTTTGAAATGCAGTGCAAAGTTGTTCACTGTGTCCGTTGAGTCAAGGAAATCAGTGGCTCCTTTGCTGCTCAGTTCATACACCTCTAAGCTGGATTTTTGGCGGTCAAATGACAAAATGGCTGTTTCCACATCCAAATCCTCAAGCTTGGACACCTTTACAATATTTAGATAAACAAGACAACCACAAAAAATAGTAAATCATTGATTAAATACAAAATAGACAAAACCTACTTTTAAAAACCCAACACACACTAAAGAAACAGCTCATAACAGGGTTCGGCAATATATGAAAACAGTGTTGTCACATGTGGCAAATAAGTGGTCAGGGACCACCAGGGTTACATTACCTATACATTAGCTGTGTTTACATAGAGTCCAATATCCAACTAATAATTTGACTCATAGCAATTTGTGACTACTAATGCTTCAATTGACCACCTTGATCTGAATAGACCAGCTTAACCAGTAGGAATTTAGTTTGAGAGGGTGGTATGAGCCTTTGACAATTTCTTCAATGTGAGAATATTTGATGTTGATAGCCTTGTAAAGAAAAATCAAAAATAATGAAAAAAATCTACAGATAAACAATCCAGTTGTCTGTCAAAATGTTCTGCTCACATCACAATTGCTTTCGATCATCCTTGCATCGAATACTCTAATAATACCACTAATGCCAAGCAAATGAAGCCTCTTTCCAAACCTCTAACTTTAGCTTCTTAAGGTGCATTTTAATTCGGGCATCCCTCATTTCAGGGCTAAGGGCCTGCCCATGTGCCCTCAGTCCTGCTGCCTCTTCAATGTATTTCTGCTTTTCATCTTCCCCCAATGTGGCCCACCTGCCCTTGATATCATTCATTGTGCCTAAGGAAAAAATAGTTGCACAGAAAACTTAACACTTTAGAGTCAGCATCTCTTTTTTAAAGTACATTCATACAATGAGAATCTGTCCAACACACTAATTTACTTGGGTTGTGAAACCCATTTCTCTGTAACAACTCTGTTAAAACAAGATAACATGTAAAGTAGATGACCTGATGATTCTTTTTAAGACACACAGCAGTCTTACACTGATGAATACAAATTGCGTGAGTGAAGTACTTGCCAAATGCTACCTTGAAAATCTGTTTCACTGATGTAAACAGGGCTGCTATGTACAACAACAAACCATTTAGTATAACAATTAAAAGCATCTGTTAAATATTGTCTCTCACCTTTGTTTCTCAATACGTCTCTACAAAAAAGATTATAAGGTGACAGCTCTCTGATATGAACTTTGGCCTTTGATGGCCGGGGCTCAGAGGAAGCTTTTGTAATTACAGATCTTTTGTAATTACCGATCCAGTTCTGAAAAAGAAAAAATAACGAAAGTATTAGACCAGGAGTGCTTAATCCTGTTCCTGGAGATCTATCTACCTGCAGACTTTAGTTCCAGACCTGCTCCAACACAGACGTCTGTAATTATCAAGTGCTACCTAAGAGATTAATTAGCTGGTTCAGGTGTGTTTGATCAGGGTTGGAGCTGAACTTTGTAGATCTTCAGGAACAGGATTGAGCACCCCTGTATTAGACCAGTTAAACTGAATGTTAACAAAACACTTCATTTATACAAGAATGCTATAATTATTTGACATTTGTTGATTGTTAGTGTGGCACTAAAGTAAACCTTACTTCTATGACACTGGTGTCCAAACACGTAGCTGATGCAGCTCTTGCTATTAAGGGTGAGCCGACATGCTTCATTCCCTCCTTAAAAAAAGATATCAAGGTCTCCCTTTGCTCTGCATTAATGTGTGTTCTCTCTTGTTGAATAAAAACAAAGAAAGAAAAAGCTAGTCAGTAATAAATCAGTAATAAAAAAGACAGTGTTGCAGATCATACCGTCATTCTCAGACACACTTGTCTAATGCTTCTAGATTAGCAACTGTAAGGCTTACCTCTCTGGGCCATCTTCAACCTAAAACATAAACAGAGAGAAACTTGCACAGACAGATTTGTGAATGGGCCCTCTCTCTAAACAGCCCAAAACCAATTTTGGATTGTTCAACATAGACATAGAGCATGGAAGTAATAAAACAAACTTACCACAGAACTCCTTGCAACCCACTGGAAATGGTAAATGGAGAAAAAAAAGTTAGGTAAAGAGATATTAATGTTTCACAGGCAGGCAGACCTGTGACTTTGGGTTTTATTTTTCAAGTTCAATGTTGAGGACAGCAATATATGTGACACACAGAGACACCACAGTCTATTTACTTCTAATAGACTGCCAGTGTTCGTCTTTTGCATGAAATGTAATTGTAAGCTTCCTCGTGTGGGATCAAATGCAGCCAAGCTTTGTTCAAACCCACACAACTTTATTTTAAATTCTAGTGAAGATCCCACGGTTTCCAAACATACCAAAGAGCCATAAAATACATCTTGGGTTTGAATGTTCCACTCAATATGCGTATGATATAGCTTCAGTGAAGCCTTAACGAGGAGATACAATATGCAATAAGCAAAAATAAGTCATTTTTACAGACTAACTTTGCGTTTAACTAGTAAACTTAATTTCCCTATTAGCTTCAGACACGTAAAAAACATGCTAATTAGCAACGTTAATGCTCACATAAATCATATAACGTAAGGACAGGCTTATAACGTAATATATAACGTTTACAAACGCAATTGCAACACGGTTATTTCATGTCAACACTCATGTCACGCCACCTTAAAACACATTTTCTGTATTGTTGTCGCTTATTGACTAATTAATTACAGTTTAAATGCTCATTTCAATGATCTTACCTGAAAATGTCAACTGGAAGAACTGCACGGCCGCGACGTTGCCGCGTCATCCAATAGTCTTCCGATTACCGGTGAGCTGGATTCCTCTGGGATTGGATCTGGAGTCTTCTCTATTAGTATAGCTGATTAACCATGTGGATGGATGATAACAGCCTCCTGAGCCTACCAGTAGGTGCAGTAGGCCCCTTCTGGCCCATATCAATGAGCTGATAACCGCTGATAACGCCCATTCAATCGAGTGATAACATTTAACTACCAAGATTTTACCTTGCACTCTTTTAACTGAGTCACACTGGAATTCATCATTTGCATAAGCAGAATAAAACAACTAAATTAAATGACAATATAAAAATAAAATAAAAACTTAAATGAATTAAATAAGGAACAATATTAACAAGTTAAATGAAAAATAAAAAGTGCAAGAACAGACATCTACAACAAATGATGTTTTCAAAGGCATTTGATTTGTTTTGTCAGGGAACAAGAACTTTCTGTTGATCCAGAGGTCGATCTGCAAGAGACTCAGGACAATGTAACAATCAGAGGTCAGGCAACTTTTAAAAGCTTTTACATATGAAACACACATCCATGGTTCCAGGATGTCTTAACATCACAGCATCTTAAAAAAAAAAAAAATGCAGAAAATTAATTTAGAAGCACATTAGTTCTGAAAAGGGCAAGACCATGAAGAGAAATCAGAAATGAATTCATTGCTATTTTCCATCTTCTTAGGACACAAATAATACAATTTCATGATTTTTGTTAAAGACATGACTTTTATTTTTTTATGTTTGTATCTCTCAGGACACGTCATCCATTTGGGGGTATAAATTCATTGAAAAAATAATTTTTTTAAACATTTAGTCTTAAATTAAACAATCTTTGTAAAATTCTGTTGAACAATAAGTAAAATGCCTATTTATGAATCAATTAGCCTACTGTATCATAATACGCAAATTTCTAGGGCCTTTACATTTTCAATATGATCAAAACTTTGCTGAAAAACCTGTTGTACAC
>NW_026129795.1:26219-36005 GCF_022985175.1 Labeo rohita | reverse complement strand
CTTTTATTAGATGGGCGGGACAAAGACATAGTCGTACAGGCAGGGTCGAGGCAGGAGCAGACAGGAATATCACAGACAGTAGAAGAGAATAGTCCAATAAACCAGAGCGAAAATCCAAAGGCAGGCGGCTAGACAGAGTGAACGAGAAAACCAGGCGGGAGAACAAAACCAGGAACTAGGAACGAGGAAACTAGGAAACGCTAACAATCACAACAATACAATAATTCAACAATCTGTGAAGTGCTCTGGGAAAGTCTGGGGCTTTATAGGAAGCCTGATTGGTCACGGGGGCAGACGCAACCAGTGCGTTGGAGGATGGGAGATGCAGTCCGGAGTGTGGTGCAACAGTCAGAGTGTGTAGGTGAGGTGAGAGTGACATCTGGTGGTGAGCGGACAACAGGACACCGACCAGATTCCTGACATAGCCCCCCCCCAAGGAGCGGCTTCCAGACGCTCGAAGGGAACAACAGTCCAGGGGAGCGGTGGGGTGGGAGCGAGACAGGGCGAGGGCTGGAGGGCCAGGTCCATGTGGGAGGCCCAGTGATTGAGGCAGGACCGACAGAGCAGGTGCCCTCCAGGGCAGGGCCAGAGGCGGAGCAGGAGCCCTCCAGGGCGGAGGCGGAGGCGGAGCAGGAGGCGCAGGAGCCCTCCAGGGCAGAGCCGGAGGCGGAGCAGGAGTCCTCCAGGGCGGAGGCGGAGCAGGGGTCCTCCAGGGCGGAGCCGGAGGCGCAGGAGCCCTCCAGGGCGGAGCCGGAGGCGCAGGAGCCCTCCAGGGCGGAGCCGGAAGAGCCCTCCAGGGCCCTCCAGGGCGGAACCGGGACAGGACAGGCGACGCAAGAGCCCTCCAGGGCGGAGCCGGAGGCAGAGCATGAGGCGCGGGCGCCCTCCAGGGTGGAGCAGGAGGCGCAGGAGCCCTCCGAGGCGGAACAGGAGGCAGAGCGGTCCTCCAGGGCGGGACAGGAGACGGAGCAGGAGGCGCAGCAGCCCTCCAGGGCGAAACAGGAATCTGCGTCATGGTCTGGGACCTGGGGAAAGCAGGGACAGAGGAGGCAGACAGAATAGGGGAGAGGGCGCAGCAGCCCTCCGGGGCAGAACAGGAGGCGGAGCAGGAGGTGCCGCAGCCCTCCGGGGCGGTGCAGGAGGCGCAGCAGCCCTCCGGGGCGGAGCAGGAGGCGCCGCAGCCCTCCGGGGCGGAGCAGGAGGCGCCGCAGCCCTCCGGGGCGGAACAGGAACCTGCGTCATGGTCTGGGACCTGGGGAGAGCAGGGACAGAGGAGGCAGAGAGAATAGGGAGAGAAGCAGAGAGACCGAAGGATAACGCCGCCCCCATAGAAGGTTCTACAGCAAATGCTGACACCTCTGGGGGCAATGGCGCAGCTTCTCTGATGGGGAAGGCCTCTGGAGCAGACTTGAGACCAGACGGGACCTCTAGAGCAGGCTTGAGACCAGACGGGAGCTCTGGAGCAGGCTTGAGACCAGACGGGAGCTCTGGAGCAGGCTTGTGAACAGACATGGCCTCAGGGGCACAGTGTGCAGCCCACACACACCACATGGCAACCGCCATTAAAGGAAGAGCAGCAGCGGGAGGTTGTGGTGGGTCCAGTACGCTGGCTATCATGATAGGCCGTGATCGTGGGATATCAGACGAGGCATGGCACGGCTCTGGAAGGTCAGACGAGACGTGACTTGGCTCTGGACGAATAGACGAGACATGACGAGGCACTGGGAGGTCTGATGAAACATGGAGAGGCTCTGGGACGTCAGGCGGGACGTGACTTGACTCAGAGCGGTCAGGCGGGACGTGGCTTGACTCTGGGCGGTCAGACGAGACATGGTGAGGCTCTAGACAGATAGACGAGATGTGACTTGACTCTGGGCGGTCAGATGAGGCGTGACTTGACTCTGGGCGGTCAGACGAGGCGTGATGGGGCTCTGAGCCGTCGGGCAGGATGTGACTTGGTTCGTGATGACCAACTGTGACTTGACCTGCTTCGTGAAGATCAGTAGTAACTTGACTCGGTTTGTGACGCCCAGCTGTAACTGGGCTTGGTTCATGGAAATCCGCTGTAACATGACTTGACTCAGGAACAACATGACTTGACTCAGGGACAACAGCCTTGGCGTCGCTGGACTTGGCAGCTTGACTGGACTTGGCAGCTTGACTGGACTTGGAGGCTACAGCCGTAGCCTGACTTGACTCTGGAGCAGTGGCTGAAGCTTGACCTGGCTCTGGAAAAACAGCAGCAGCTTGACTTGGCTCATGAGGAACTGCTATAACCTGGCTTGGCTCATGGAGACCCGCTGTACCAGGACTTGACTCGTGAACAATATGGCTTGGCTCAGGAACAACAGCTGTTACGTGACTTGACTCAGGAATAACATGGCTTGACTTAGGAACAACAGCTGTAGCGTGACTTGACTCGTGGGGAACAACTGTGACTTGGCTTGACTTATGGGGTACAGCTGTGACCTGGCTTGACTCGTGGAGCACAGCTGTAACTTGGCTTGACTCGTGGGGGACAGCTGTATCTTGGCTTGCCTCGTGGAAAACAACAGCTGTGTCGTGGCTTGACTCAGGAAGAACAACAGCTTTGGCTTGACTTGACTCCATTGCTTGACTTGACTCTGTTGCTTGACTTGACTTGGAAGCCTGACTTGACCCCGGGGTAGCCGCCGCGGTGTGAAGGAGCACCACCTTAGCCGCCCATACCGTCATTAGGGGTGTGTCCAGCACGTGGGCCATCATGACCACAGGTGGCGTCCGGATGGCGGCCATATTGTGCAGTGGCTCTGGCGTGGCAGCCATCTTGTGCAGTGGCTCTGGCGTGGCAGCCATCTTGTGCAGTGGCTCTCGTGGCAGGCGTGGCAGCCATCTTGTGCAGTGGCTCTGGCGTGGCAGCCATCTTGTGCAGTGGCTCTGCCATCTTGACGGTACTTGGCTCAGGGAAGATGGCTGTAACTTGACTTGAGATAGGAGCGATAGCTCTGACTTGACTTGACACAGGAAACACAGCTTTGACCTGACTTGACACAGGAACACGGACCGTAGCTTGACTTGGCACGGGAACAGCAGCCGTAACTTGACTTGGCAACGTAACTTGACTTGAATCAGGAAACACAGCTGCAACTTGACTTGACTCAGGAAACACAGCTGCAACTTGACTTGACTTAGAAACTTGACTTGACTCAGGAAATACAGCTGTACCTTGACTTGACTTGGAAACTTGACTTGACTCAGGAAATGTCACTGTACCTTTTAATGGCTCTTGTATGGCAGCTGTGACGTGACGGAGCTCTGTGATCGCCGCCATTTTGTGAACGGGCTCCGCCGTCGCCGCCATCTTGTGAGCGCGCACCGCAGTCGCTGCCATTGTGTGCACGGGCTGTGTTGTCGCCGCCTGAGTATGATCGCGCTCCGGCGCGGCCGCCATTTTGTGAACGGGCACCGCTGTCGTCGCCATAGCTCGAGCGCGCTCCGCCACGGCCGCCATTTCACGAGCGATCCAGGCGGAAAACTTGTTTGTGGCGTCGTGATCCGGCATTACCACCAATCTGTGCGCGGGATGCGCGGCTGCCATGTCCGCGTTGTCGCGTTCCTCCTTCGCGACCTCCACAGTACACGGCGAGCCCACACACAATAAAGCAAAGTTCATAAATCCCGCGAGAGATGAACGCGGACCCTCGCGTCTCAGCCTCGCCCTTAAAGGCTGATTTACGCCATCACAGAAAAGTTCAATTTTTAAACAGTCCGGTAGGGTGGAGTAGTTTGAAATGGAGAGAAACTCACGGATGTATTGATCCAGTGTTTTAGGTCCTTGTTTGATGCGGCAAAGAATCCTGTCTGTGTCCATATCATGTGAATGTCCGGGTAGAAAGCTGCTGGATCCTGTTGTGACAGATTGTTCTGTTACAGGGAGTGAGAGAGGAGAGGCGAGCGGATCCATGCGCGAGCTTTTATTAGATGGGCGGGACAAAGACATAGTCGTACAGGCAGGGTCGAGGCAGGAGCAGACAGGAATATCACAGACAGTAGAAGAGAATAGTCCAATAAACCAGAGCGAAAATCCAAAGGCAGGCGGCTAGACAGAGTGAACGAGAAAACCAGGTGGGAGAACAAAACCAGGAACTAGGAACGAGAAAACTAGGAAACGCTAACAATCACAACAATACAATAATTCAACAATCCGTGAAGTGCTCTGGGAAAGTCTGGGGCTTTATAGGAAGCCTGATTGGTCACGGGGGCAGACGCAACCAGTGCATTGGAGGATGGGAGATGCAGTCCGGAGTGTGGTGCAACAGTCAGAGTGTGTAGGTGAGGTGAGAGTGACATCTGGTGGTGAGCGGACAACAGGACACGACCAGATTCCTGACAATAGTACTACTACTACTAATAAAAATATTATTAAAACAATGTTTAATAAATATTTATCATAAAAAAAATACCAGAAAATTGTAAATACACAGCACAGTATTTCTGAAAAAAGAGAAATAAATAGCCAATAATAAATTAATTCTATATCAAGTGTAATTATCCTTTATAAATTCATTACACATGCTTTTGATTATTAAAAGGTAACGAAACGATTAAAACAGAATCCAGAAAATTAATGGAAAACAAAACTGAATTTGAGAAAAATAATAAAACGTATTTCATAGGGCCTTAAAACCATGTAGTTTTTGTTAAACTTTTAATAAACTGCTGTTAAATTCTGCAAGATTCATGATTTACAAGTATTGTTATTCCTTAGTGTAAAGCAAAAATAATATACCTATGAAATAATAATTTTCATTTATTTTACAGTGCAACTGTTTTACAATATATGGCTATTACTGTCATAGCAATAACAATAATAATAAAAACAATGTTATTATAATAAACTAATTTGTTTGTCCTCCTAAAATAAAAGTGTATGTATTTTAGAGTGAGACAGTAAACCACAAATAAAAAGAGTGTTGGGTCTCTTTAAAGTTCAGGTACAAGTCAATTCACTGACTTCTTTCTGACTTAAGTTTTCTTAGTTAAGAACATGAGTTGTTCTAAATTTTGAACTCTCAAAGTGCATTAGATAGAAGAATTTAACTTTATTATCATTATTATATTATCGTATCGTAAGATTTTGATATCATTACATCCCTAATAAATACATAACATCAATTGCTCAAAGATGAATCTAAGAGTGAGAGGTGCAAACCTGACAGCGGAAAAACAACCTCTACATTGTGAGTAAATCACTCGCATATGTGACTAAATCTTTACTCTGTGTAACTAAATGTCTAATATGAGCCACTGGATAATCAATTCTCAGATTTTACTCGCCAGTGTGTGAGTTGGACACTAAGTATAAGTTTAACACAGATATATTTTCACTCGTTGAACACTGACTGAGCTTCAGAGTTTCATTGTCTGTCAAGTGATCTGTGTTATTTTTCAGTTCATCTCAATGGATGTGCAGTGCACCTGTATTTGACGAACCGTAAACTCTAGTGTGAAGGTGCACGACTCGCCGTCGCTTTGGTTATTTCACTGATCTAAAAAATTACAGAAAATAATTATCAAAAGAATCAAGGCGATGGAAATAACTTATGTAAACAAACAAACATTTAGGTCTCATTTCTGCTCCAATTACTACTTCCGTGTGCAAAAAGTGGCCAAAAACTTTATATCAGCTCTTAGATTAGGTTGTTATCTTTAAAATGAGACTACGCTTACTCTTCTGTGCGCTTGCATGGCCAAACGACACCCTAAAATGTCTTAGATGCGCAGATCAATGCATGTGATCAGTGTTGCCAGATCGGGTTGACGATTTCCAGGCCAAAAGCTCACCAAAACCCGCCCACTTCAACAAAAACCAGGCCAAAATTTTTACTGCCAAAATAATGTGATGGAATTTTATTGGTTGATAAGGACCATTTTTATCTCCTTAAAAAAATAAAGATGACAAAATAAAATAAAGATAAATCAGTTTCACAGGAATATGGATCAAAACAGGGCAAATGCATTAATGGGATTCAGAAAATATGCTTAAAATGCCCAGAAATATTTTAATAATAATAATAACAATTAACAACAATCATGTGCTTACCGTTGTCGTGCTTTATCTTCAGACAGAACTACAGCACGTATTTCATAAAGTACACATTTTAGAACATCATGCAGAACTTTGCACAGTTAAAACTGTTAAAGTCCAGCAGCTGTCAATGCCAAGTATACCAGAGTAGTCTGGACTGTTTAAAAGATGTTCTGATGCAGGACAGCATCGTATAGTCCCCATATTCAATTTTGATTTTTATTAAATCATTCAACTGTTCTCTTATTTCAGTTACAATTATACTTAGAAATCTTCTCACGTTGTGAGATTTAAGTCACTCTAAAACTTTTTATCGTGTAACTTATATTTAGGCCACTTTGCCATCGCAATCACTCAGATAAAATGAATGAATGAATATACAGCTGCACATTCAAAATCTTGCCCTTTATAGCGCCAAAACCCCCTCACTCACGAGTCATCACATCTCACCAACATAAAATATGGTAAATTGATTGACAGGTCTCTGTTAAATGATGTTGATGACTGCACTACACATTTTTTTACTGTGATACTTTGAGCTCGAACATATTAAAATAACATGACTAAAGATAAAAGCGAAGAAAAAAACAACCGATTGGGCGGCTTTTAATTGTTTTAAAGCAGCCCAAATTTTGTCTACCCACCCAATGCGTTATTCTCCGGTCCAAGCTGATCAAAAGAAGCCCAATTGGGCAACAACCCGCCCAATCTGGCAACACTGCATGTGATGCAGTTCTTCTTCTTCTCTCGAGTTTTTTGGCGGATTGGCAAACCAGCGTTAAAGGTGCATGTCCGCCACCTACTGGTCTGGAGTGTGGAACACACACGGTTATGGATTACAGCTATTAGTTAAAAAAACTTAATATTTCATATATTCTTGTCTGCATTGATCCACATCCTAAAAGTGTCTTTAAAGATATACAACTATTTCCCAACAGTTCCAGTTCTTGGTTCATCTGATATCTCTCCCTCTCATACACTACACCAGGGCCGGCGCCACGGGGGGGCGTGAGGGGGCGTCGCCCCCTCACCGGCACTATCCGGCCCCCTCAGAGCACCATTAATGTTAAAGTGGATTTTAATGATAAAATGTACTATTTAGAAATCACATTTGAGAAGTGTATTGTCGTCCTGTATTGAATAATAAGCTAAAATAGCAATATTTAATTAAGGAGAGTCTGATAGGCAAGGTCGAATTTTGATTGGTCGTTTGATTAAGCGTGCTCACCCGACGCAGCATGTTGCATAGACGAAAAGCGCATCTGATCAAGTTGGCATTCGAAAATGACCTTAGTAGAAAGTTCAGAGAAGCATGGAAAGAGTTACTGCTGAGGAGGTTTCACTCATCGAAGAGAAGATTGCAGCTCTACTGAGGCTAAAGGTATGATTAAATATTTTGCTCGTGTTTTAAAGAGTTTGATGATTAGTCACAGTTGTCAGTGCTGTCAGGTTGTTTTAATACTCTGTTAAACAAACATGTAGGGTAGCAGGCATAAATTGCGTTTGATGGTGTTGTTGTGTGTCTGCATTCGTGGTAAAACTTCTGTTTTGTGTATATATATACACACATATAAAGACCGTTCGTTTAGAGCTCTGGACGTTGCTCACTAGCTGCAGTTTTTGTGCTTGTAGCAGATATGTTGGTTTATGGCGTGTTAAAACTTAAGCAATGTACCATAGCTATCTGTGTTTTCTTACTTGGGAGTGTTATATTTGCATTAATATGATCGCCCCCTCTTTGAATTTCAGACGCCCCCTCTTCAGCGCTCGGCTGGCGCCGGCTCTGCACTACACACATTAAAAGCACATGCTCAACCGTTTCTGGTATTTCACATTTATCACATTTACCTGTTTCATGTACAAACTATTATTTAATGCTATATGTCCTATTCTCAGTCTAGATAAGATAACCTCCTTTCTTCTATTTCCGTAATGTACTCTCCTTTTGCCAACACACTCCTGGATCTTGAATAAATGCCTCCCTTTACTTTCATTTTCCCATATTTTTTGCCATTTCTTTTCAACTTCAACATAAATCAATCTCTTAATTTCAGATTTACTTATTGTTATTTGTAATTCAACTTGTGCATGTTCCAGGGTCTTCTTTGCAAGCTGGTCAACACATTCGCTCCCTTCTATTCCAATATGAGCCGGAACCCAGAGAAAATAAACCAGTAATCTTAACTGCCTTATCCTATATATACTCTGTAATATTTCATATAATATGTCCTGTCTAGCATCTGATTTTCCACTCTGTAAACTTGTCAGAGCCGCCATTGAATCAGTGCAGATCACAGAAGTATAAGGCTTGATCTCTTCGACCCATTGCAGGGCAAGACATATTGATAATAATTCAGAGGACATTTTACCTTGTATTCCCATACTATCCAACTTCAATAAAAGACCCTCCTTCCACAACATATCATATGCCTTTTCAATATCGAAAAACACACCTATTACTACTTCCTTTTTAACCTGAGCCTTCCTGATTTCATTTTCCAGACATAAAACAGAATCCATGGTATTCCTTCCCTTACGAAATCCACTCTGATATGCAGAAAACAGGTTCTTGCTCTCAATAACATACGACAATCTATTCATTACCATACGGTCCATAAGTTTGCAAATATTGGATGTCAGAGATATTGGTCTATAACTGATAGACTGAGATTGATCTTTTCCTGTTTTAGCAATAGGTATTACAACCCCGTGCTTCCACGCATCAGGCAATCTCCCTGTTTCCCAAATCATATTAAAGAGTCTTAATATCAAATTTAAAGACACATCCGACAGATGCTTAATCATCTCATAGTAAATATCATCCTTGCCAGGAGAATTCTGTTTATTCCCCACCAAAGCTCTTTTTATCTCATACAAGGAAAAATCTGAATCAAGCGTGCCTCCATCAGGCTTCTTTTTTATAAATATCTGAGCATTATCCATCACACATTGTTCCCTATACTTCCTCATATCCTCTGATATATTCACATTACTATGTACCTTAACAAATGTCTCCACTAACATTTCAGCTTTATCACTATCAGTTACTGCTATCTTATTGTCGTCAGCTAACACCGCAATGCTAGCGTTCCTCTGAACTCCTCCCATCTTCCTGATCATACTCCACAATTCATTAACTTCAACTTCCACTCCAATTTTATTACAGAATTCTCTCCAATAGTTTCTCTTTGCTCTTCTAACTTCTCTCCTCACCATTGCCTGAGCTCTTTTATAATTAATGTAATCAGCGAACAATATTGATTTTCTTGCTTTCCTAAGGGCTTTGTTTCTGTTACAAACTAATTCACTACATTTTTCATTCCACCATGGAACAGCTTTTCTTCTGTTTTCAGACTTGCTTTTACCTATTACCTCCTCAGCTGTATTTTTAATTACATCACTTATTCTATCACTATCAACTCATCTACATCCATATCTGAATAGTGAATTTCAGCCATTCTGTTTTGACACAGATCTTTAAAAATCTCCCAATCAGTAATTCTTAAAGTTTTAAGTCTTAAAGTGAACACAGAATAACTAGCGCGCTAGCTGCCAGCTCAATGCAGAGTTGGAAAATTATGTATTATGAACAAATACAATAATAATTATGAATTATTCCACCCATGTGTTAAAATTTAGGGTGTTTTTTGTAAAATGAGACCATTTTTTATCCATTTAGACCAATGTATGTGGGAATATTTTGAATTCAGGTATTCTTT
>NW_026129795.1:18719-21219 GCF_022985175.1 Labeo rohita | reverse complement strand
CAATGAATACAGTTAAATCTGTTTATTCAGCTGCAGTGATTGTGATTTCATGGGTGTCGTCTTCTGGTGTATTTTGTGTTTCCGCGTGAGAGCGACCTCTGACCTTCAGATGAAGATTTACTGCTGATCACAGAACCGCACTTCACTGAAAGATACGCATGACAATCGCAGCTGCTGCCTACTCGCGATTACCATTTCATTTCGATTTATCGTGCAGCCCTCAGTTAATAAAAGTAAATTATCAGAATCAAAACATAAATAAATTATTTTGGTATTATATGGTACAAGCATTGCTGAAGGTTTTTTTTTTTTTTTTTGTAGAATTAACTTAGATATTATGCAAAACATATTACTTCAGTTACAGTATTTGTATCAATATTGGGGACATTTTGCCCCATACTGGTGAGGCCACTGTTGCCACCTCAAATATTTATATATTTTCCCTTTGGAAGTTGCATTCAATATTCATTTGTCTGAAAACTCAGAGGAGACTCATGTATTTAGCCCCATTGTACTCTAATACTGGTGTGCAGTAATGACAGAAACATTTCTAGATTCTAGCAGTCACTGTAGCTATTAAAAAAAACAAAAAAAAAACACTACAGTGCTGGTCTTGAAAAAGGCTCCATAAAAATATCATAATTAATAAGATCACAATTAATTAATTAATTAATTAATTAACATTTATTTAAAAAAAAAAAAAGGTTTGGACTGAGAGTGAGAGGACCACAAACAAAACCACTGCTATAGAAAACATATGAGTAATTTTGCTTTTTACTTGAAACCTTATAGTTACTGAGATGTGATGAGACTCACTGTAGTTTCTCCAGTTTACAGTGTGGATCCTCCAGAGCTGAACTCAGAGCAGCACAGCCTTTCTGTGTAATACGACAGCCGGAAACACTGCAGAGAATATATAGAAAATTAAAGATGAGTTATTAGTACTTGACTCACGTGCAGTAGCGGTTCTACACTGAATTGCGCCCCGGGCGAGACTCCCTCCCGGCGCCCCCCCAAACCCCCACCCCACCCCACCCCAAAACACCAAAAAAAAAAATAAAATAAAATAAAAAAAATCACATTTTGTACACACCACCACACGTTTCATTGTAGTAATACTACATGTCATCCTGTAACAGACCAATTTTTGCAAAAAAATTAAAAATTAAAAAAATCTTCTCATAACTTAAATAAATACACTGTGTACAAACAAATATTATTTAAGAAAAATTATATACAATAATATACATAATAAAATATAGAATAAATATAGAATGAATCACACTAAAGAAAATTAAATTATTTCACTGCAGAACAGAAAACACAAACTGAAACTAAAATCTGACATTTCTGGCATAATGGCATCATATGAGACATGCTCCCCTATTGAATGGTATTGGTTTTAATGGTAAGTATAACAGTGTCTGCTGGTATATGATGGATTTTGTTGGTGGGTGAGATGGTAAATCCTATTGGAAAAGTGTCCAAAACACACTACAATAAGGAATTTTGTAATAGTTTCACTGGAAAAAGTTAATGGTTCATAATATATATGTATATTAGGCTTTTATTGTTTTTTTTGTTTTTTTTTAGCAAGGTAAGCATAGCAAGCATCATAAGCAAGAAGGCTAACAAACCTAAGAGTTGACGTTATACCACTAATTAACATAATGACATGAATACCTTAATCATACAGAGAGAACATTGTTGCATACTTTTATCTTTTGCCCGTTTCTCCTCATCTTCTTTTTTTCCTAAATTGGGCACCTGACAGCTTTGGCCTTTTTCTCTCTATCGCTGTGTTTACTTTGTAATCGACAATCAACAGATTTCTCATCCCCCAACGCTGTCACTCACGACCAGAAGTCAAGACTAAACCAATTCACCTCCACATCATAATCGTTTTTTATTACCTATTTTTATTAGCAGTTTCACACAATTAAATAAATAAAAATAATAAAAATAAAAAGTGCAACTTATTGGTCTGTGTTTGTAATTTTTTTCTCTTTTTTTTTTTAAAGTCATATTTTGAATTAAATGTGCGTTATTTGTAATAAAGTCAGGTGTCACTGACATAGTTTAGCCCACCTCCTTGTCCGCTTCATTTGGGAGAGGTGAACTGTACTCTGCTCCCCTACCCTCATCTCCTCTCCTCTCCTCTCCACTCGCTCAGCTTCTGTGCGGCTCCTTCAGCAGCAGGGGCGGCACAGGTATCATAGACAATAGAAAACCGCTTAGTGGCACATGATGATTTTTTTTTCCTCCAAGTTCGTGTGCCGCCCCCCACGTGTCATGAAAAAATGCCGCCCCGGGCAGCTGCCCCGTTCGCCTATGCCTAAAACCACCACTGCTCAT
The DNA here is from genome assembly GCF_022985175.1 of Labeo rohita. NCBI lineage: Eukaryota > Metazoa > Chordata > Actinopteri > Cypriniformes > Cyprinidae > Labeo > Labeo rohita. Next base: position 18,864 of record NW_026129795.1, on the reverse strand, counting down.
GTGTCCAATGTAATTGCTGAAAAACAGATGTAATACATATCATAGATATCAATTATTACACCAGGCACAGAGAGTGACTCAGAGTGGAGACTCATTTTAATAGACTTCAGACTCAGACTGAAATTACTTCAGATTTGACTCAACA
>NW_026129795.1:0-18219 GCF_022985175.1 Labeo rohita | reverse complement strand
GGTTTTAAGATAGATAGATAGATAGATAGATAGATAGATAGATAGATAAGGTTTGAAGAAGATAGATAGATAGATAGATAGATAGATAGATAGATAGATAGATAGATAGATAGATAGATAAGGTTTGAAGATAGATAGATAGATAGATAGATAGATAGATAGATAGATAGATAGATAAAGGTTTGAAGATAGATAGATAGATAGAGAGATAGATAGATAAGGTTTGAAGATAGATAGATAGATAGATAGATAGATAAAGGTTTAAAGATAGATAGATAGATAGATAGATAGATAGATAGATAAGGTTTGAAGATAGATAGATAGATAGATAGATAGATAGATAGATAGATAGATAGATAAGGTTTGAAGATAGATAGATAGATAGATAGATAGATAGATAGATAGATAGATAGATAGATAGATAAAGGTTTAAAGATAGATAGATAGATAGATAGATAGATAGATAGATAGATAGATAAGGTTTGAAGATAGATAGATAGATAGGTAGATAGATAGATAGATAGATAGATAGATAGATAAGGTTTGAAGATAGATAGATAGATAGATAGATAGATAGATAGATAAGGTTTGAAGATAGATAGATAGATAGATAGATAGATAGATAGATAGATAGATAGATAAAGGTTTAAAGATAGATAGATAGATAGATAGATAGATAGATAGATAGATAGATAGATAGGTAGATAGATAGATAGATAGATAGATAGATAAGGTTTGAAGATAGATAGATAGATAGATAGAGAGATAAGGTTTGAAGATAGATAGATAGATAGATAGACAGATAGATAGTTAGATAGATAGATAGATAGTTAGATAGATTAGTTATTAGTTAGAAAGAACATAGATAGCTTAAAGCTTAATTGAGTATCAATGGCTTCTAGCAGTTTACATTAAACATAGTTCAAACAGACATGGACTTTTGGTCAATGAAAGTCTATGGGACTTTTTATGATTTTTAATATTAATTTTTAAGAAAACCGTAACTCAAACCAGTCTGAAAAGATATAGCACACTAAGTCAGAACAGTATGAAGATCTGACCCGAGTTTGGAGTATGTAGCTTGAACGGTCTAGGAGGAGTTAGTGTCCAAAAAATTTGCGGTCAGAAAAATAAGAAGAAGAAGAAGAAGAATAAGTTTAAATAGGATTTCAGTAAGTTGGCTTTCCCAAGCCAACTTAATTAGTTTAAGTTAGCTTAAGTTAGTTTAAAGTAGTTTATAGTTTAAAGTAGTTTAAAGTTTAAATTAGTTTGAAGTAGATAGAAAAACGAGTTTGTTAGTTTAAATTTCACACACAGGCACGCTCACTAACTCTCTCTCTTTCACACACACACACACACACACACACGCTCACACACACACTCACTCACACGCACAGACACGCTCACTAACTCTCACACACTCATGCACATACAAGAACACACACACTTTCTTTCAAACACACACACACACACACACACACACACACATGCTCACTAACTCACACACATGCTCACTAACTCACACAAGCAATACAAATGTAGTAAGAGGAAATAAATGTAAAGCCCTTCTGTGGGTCACAACAGTTTATGTTTTTATGTTCTAACATATGTCTGTTGCTCTCTGTGGAGGAAATGTCACTTGCAGACACTAAATTGTATTTTATGTTGTAGAGCAAACATGAACAGAGTGGAGATTTCTGTAATGTTTGAACGTGTTCATTTTCTGGCTGACATTTGAGAAAGTTTCTCAGAGATACATTTTTTTTTTTTTTTATACAAATCTTTCTGCAATTTACTGCAGCAACTCTGAACATCCACAACAATTGACTCAGTTGAATTTGGAGAGTTATTGTTTTTCCCCAAAGGAAGGCTGCACTTATTTTTATGTATTATATTATTATTTGTGGAACAGTGTAATTTCAGTTAGTAAGCAGCCCCAAGCAAAAGTGTGTTAGAGAGTGTAAAGGCAAAATTTTGAACATGTCCCAAGGGAGGTCATAAATGAAAACACTTCAAAATCAACAGCTTTTATGAATTCAGTGTGTTTATACACAGTGTGATAGTAAATGTAAGCAGTTTAGCATTGTTTAACAAATGTAAAGTTTTATTGTATTATCCTAAATCTTGTGTATTACAGTTTAAAATGATTTCTAATACATACAGCTGAAACAAAAATGCAGCATTAATATAAACATACATGAACACATGGGCGATATATCAAATAACATTTCAGTCATAGTACAGATCAGCTCTTTTGAGGGTTTCGTCAGTTTGTTCTTTCAGATTCGGTGAATCTGCTGCGTTCGTTTCATCACATCTGGTTCGGACCTGAAACCGGAAGTTGTTCATCAGTTAACACGGTCAGTGTCTTCAGCTTTGTTTTGTAAATTGGGTGATATTCACTTTCTTCTCAGATGTGACTTTGATTTACCCAAACTTCCTGTGAAGTTATCAGCATTCACCAACAAGTCTTATTATGTTGGAAATTGACACACACACAATTTTACACCTCACAATACTCCTGTCTGGAATAACAAATCCCTGTTTTATGAGAACTGGGTAATTAGAAATATTTGGTCAGTGATGGATGTAATGGATGAGAGTGGTGATATGTTAGATTACAATTCTTTCACTTTAAAGCACAGATTTTCCTGTCATCCAAAGCAGTTCTTTACTGTTGTTAATTCAATACCCTCAGGTATAAAATGTTAATGAGATGTTCCCTTTCTTCCCTTATTATATGTTGGTGATATTGAAATAGAGAGTAAACTTTGCACTAACAAATATATAAGACACATTATTATCCAGTCATGCCACCCCTATCAAATATTAAGAAATAAATAAGATGACACATTTAATAAAAATACTGTTAAATATTTCAGAACAGCCTAAGATTCACTATCCTCCAAAAGGTAAAATAAATACACTTTAAAATATTAAATGATATATATTCTTCCAATAAATTTCTACATTTAAAACGCAATGAATAAATAGATGTATTAGAAACTGTACATTTGCTAATGTATTGGTCCTCACGGCTCCTGCGATCAGTTGTCTGCATTTGTTGTCAGACCCGACAGACAGAAACAGGTTAGTTTCACTTTCATCTTCTGTCACAGAACTGAATCAAATCTGATTAAAACAACCAATAACGTCTCTTGTGAAGTGTTTTGGTTTATGTTCACTTGACTTGGTAAACATGCAGAACATGCTTCATGATCTACTAGTTGATATTCAAACTACTGTAGTTAAACAGAAAACTGAACAACAAACAACAGACACAAAAGCTGCAGAACAGTGATTGATGAATGAACAGAGACTGTGTTACTGTTTGAAAATCACTAACATCTCTTACAGGACGATGAACAGACAGATGATCAGCTGAAGACTGAAAGAAAAGAACAGAATATCAACATGTCAACCTCTGATACACAGGTAAAAATCACAGTCACATCATTGTTTAAAATGATTCTAAAGAACATTTTCATTCAATTCTGTCAATAGAATTTAAATTTCTTAAAACACTTTATTTGTGTTTCAAATCCATTTCTTTTTGCATATTTAGTGAAAATTGATCTCCTTAACAAACTCCAAACATATTTATTCTGATGCGATTTCTAAGCATCTCAGACTTTCATTTAGACCAGTTTTGCTGTTTTCATCATTTGTTCAAATGTGATGAGGTCAAATATAATTTAAGACTTTTGTTTCATACAGTGATTGTCATCCACAATCCTCGTCAGAGGAGAAGACGGAGCAAACAAGATCCTCCTCAGAGTAAGTCTTTATCTACATAAATGAATGAAGTTATGTGTGATAAATGTATCTCCTGCTGGTGGATTCTGGTTATTTTGATCTGTGATGTTGATTAAGATCAAGATCCTGTAATCATAACATGTCACATATCACATGTGCTGTGTGTTATTGTGTGATGTGAGGATTGTGGACACTGAATGTCTGATTTGACTGTTTGCAGTGAGGATTGTTCTTCTGGGTTGGAGCGTGTCTGAAAACAGTCTGGTGGGAAACTTCATATTAGGACGAGCAGCGTTTGACAGTGAAGCTCCTCCAGATGTTGTAGAGAGAGTCGCAGGAAGACTGAAGGACAGACACGTGATCATCATCAACAGTCCTCAGCTGCTCCAGACCAACATCTCAGATCATCAGATCACACAGACAGTGAGAGAGTGTGTCCATCTGTCTGATCCAGGACCTCATGTGATCGTTCTGCTCCTCAAACATGAGCCGTGTTCAGCAGAAGATCAAGAGCGTGTGGAGAAGGTGCTGCTCTCTTTCTCTGAGCGCGTTTATCAACACACCATGGTGCTCAGCACACGAGAGCCACTGAAACCAATGACATCCTGCAGAAAATCATTCAGAAATGTGCAAACAGACACTTCAGTCTTCAGACGAGCAGCTCTCCTCATGATCTTCTGCAGATGCTTGAGGACATTGTGAAGATGAATGATGGACGACACCTGGATTGTGCTGAAGGTACAACAGTATTTTACAATGGATGATATTGTGTGATGATATTTGGTGTTTATATCAGTAATTTAACATGTTTAAATTTTCTTCTGTCAGAAGGTGTGAAGCTGAATCTGGTTGTGTGTGGGAGCGACGAGACATTAAAATCCTCCATATCAGAGCAGATCCTGCAGCAGACAGACAGAAGATCAGATCGTCTTTATGTAGATTACGTAGCCAGGCTGTGATCAATCAATAAATCACAACAATCCCACACTGCCAATGTGATACAGACACAGACACAGTGATTGAATGTTAACACCAAGTCTAAATGCAGCCTAAGAACAACAAAAGTATTGACTTTTAGTTCTGTTCATCTTTGTTAGATTCATGGTTACTGTTAAAATACACTGAAAAATGAAAAATGTCATTATTTACTCACCCTCATGTGAAATAGATTTAACAGAATCAAAACCGTGTCTGCTTGATTTGAAGGAACCAATGAGATTTACAAGCACATTTAAACTTACCATACTTTTACCATATTTGATGCATTTATTCTGAATAATCGACTATCAGTATCAGTGGAGAAATTTAATATCTGTAGCTCTCTACTTTTTTCATATGTATTTTTGATCCCCTTCTGTCATGTAGCCTGTAACACCATTGGTCAAAAGTGAAATTGCTTGCAAATTCCTTGTTTTGCTAAATTATCACCAAATATTGGATTCAATACAGGTTACAGATCAGTTACAAGCCCAACTCTGAGGTGAGTTCCTTGAGCAACTGCTCCCTGCACTGCAGCAATAGCAATATGTGTGTGTGGTGTGTGTGTGTGTGTGTGTGTGTGTGTGTGTGTGTGTGTGTGTGTGTGTGTGTGTGTGTGTGTGTTGTGTGTGTGTGTGTGTTGTGTTGTGTGTGTGTGTGTGTGTGTGTTGTGTGTGTGTGTGTGTGTGTGTGTGTGTGTGTGTGTGTGTGTGTGTGTGTGTGTGTGTGTGTGTGTGTGTGTGTGTGTGTGTGTGTGTGTGTGTGTGTGTGTGTGTGTGTGTGTGTGTTGTGTGTGTGTGTGTGTGTGTGTTGTGTGTGTGTGTGTGTTGTGTGTGTTGTGTGTGTGTGTGTGTGTGTGTGTGTGTGTGTGTGTGTGTGTGTGTGTGTGTGTGTGTGTGTTGTGTTGTGTGTGTGTGTTGTGTGTGTGTGTGTGTGTGTGTGTGTGTGTGTGTGTGTGTGTGTGTGTGTGTGTGTGTGTGTGTGTGTGTGTGTGTGTGTGTGTGTGTGTGTGTTGTGTGTGTGTGTGTGTGTGTGTGTGTGTGTGTGTGTGTGTGTGTGTGTGTGTGTGTGTGTGTGTGTGTGTGTGTGTGTGTGTGTGTGTGTGTGTGTGTGTGTGTGTGTGTGTGTGTGTGTGTGTGTGTGTGTGTGTGTGTGTGTGTGTGTGTGTGTGTGTGTGTGTGTGTGTGTGTGTGTGTGTGTGTGTGTGTGTGTGTGTGTGTGTGTGTGTGTGTGTGTGTGTGTGTGTGTTGTGTGTGTGTGTGTGTGTGTGTGTGTGTGTGTGTGTGTGTGTGTGTGTGTGTGTGTGTGTGTGTGTGTGTGTGTGTGTGTGTGTGTGTGTGTGTGTGTGTGTGTGTGTGTGTGTGTGTGTGTGTGTGTGTGTGTGTGTGTGTGTGTGTGTGTGTTGTGTGTGTGTGTGTGTGTGTGTTGTGTGTGTGTGTGTGTGTGTGTGTGTGTGTGTGTGTGTGTGTGTGTGTGTGTGTGTGTGTGTGTGTGTGTGTGTGTGTGTGTGTGTGTGTGTGTGTTGTGTGTGTGTGTGTGTGTGTGTGTGTGTGTGTGTGTGTGTGTGTGTGTGTGTGTGTGTGTGTGTGTGTGTGTGTGTGTGTGTGTGTGTGTGTGTGTGTGTGTGTGTGTGTGTGTGTGTGTGTGTGTGTGTGTGTGTGTGTGTGTGTGTGTGTGTGTGTGTGTGTGTGTGTGTGTGTGTGTGTGTGTGTGTGTGTGTGTGTGTGTGTGTGTGTGTGTGTGTGTGTGTGTGTGTGTGTGTGTGTGTGTGTGTGTGTGTGTGTGTGTGTATGTGTGTGTGTGTGTGTGTGTGTGTGTGTGTGTGTGTGTGTGTGTGTGTGTGTGTGTGTGTGTGTGTGTGTGTGTGTGTGTGTGTGTGTGTGTGTGTGTGTGTGTGTGTGTGTGTGTGTGTGTGTGTGTGTGTGTGTGTGTGTGTGTTGTGTGTGTGTGTGTGTGTGTGTGTGTGTGTGTGTGTGTGTGTGTGTGTGTGTGTGTGTGTGTGTGTGTGTGTGTGTGTGTGTGTGTGTGTGTGTGTGTGTGTGTGTGTGTGTGTGTGTGTGTGTGTGTGTGTGTGTGTGTGTGTGTGTGTGTGTGTGTGTGTGTGTGTGTGTGTGTGTGTGTGTGTGTGTGTGTGTGTGTGTGTGTGTGTGTGTGTGTGTGTGTGTGTGTGTGTGTGTGTGTGTGTGTGTGTGTGTGTGTGTGTGTGTGTGTGTGTGCACCTGGTATTTATCACGTTATGGGACCAAATGTCCCCACAAGGATAGTAATACCAGTAAATTTTGACCTTGTGGGGACATTTGTGAGGTCCCCATGAGGAAACAGGCTTATAAATCATGCAGAATGAGTTTTTTTGAGAAAGTAAAAGTGTGCACAGTCTCCTGTGAGGACTAGGTTTAGGTGTAGGGTGATAGAAAATACGGTTTGTACAGTATAAAAACCATTACACCTATGGAATGAACCCATAAAACATGGAAACACAACATGTGTGTGTGTGTGTATGTGTGTGTGTGTGTGTGTGTGTGTGCACTAGGATGGGTTAAATGCAAATGGCTCACGTCCTTTCCTTTCCTTTCCTTTCCTTTTCCTTAATCTATTGGCGTATTAAACACTATTTTGGAGGTGAAAAGAAAGAAGTCTGATGCAAGTAAAAAACAAAGAACATAAAGCCTTTGTCATTGTATTGTGCAAAATATAATACATTTTGGAAACTCTATCGCTGCACTCACACTTTCCACCTTTAATGACATATATGCTTATAAAAACTCAAAAATAAAGTTTTACAATGACACTGCAATGAAGCCTTTGTCATTGTATTGTGCAAAATACCCACATTTAAACAAAATGAAGTAGCTGTTTATATATTATGAACCCTAGGCTCGATTATTTGGTTTATTTAATTCCTGGATACTGCCTGCCTGTAAATATTGTGCCCAAGAGCATAAAAGTGTTTAATCAAGTATATAGAAATAAATTTGAATGTAGGTTATATTGTGAGTAGTCATAGAAGTGATTAATAAATAAAAACAAAAATAAAAAAAATGTAAGAGTGAATCATTCTGTGAATCTTCAGTTGATTCAGTGTTTCAGAGGGCTTCATTTCACATCATCACAACTGTTTTCAACTTCCTCTTCTTCTAGCTAGAGCACAACTGAAGCTGCTTTGTCTTGACTTTTTAATGACAGCTGGCAATGCAGCTGTATGTGCATTCCTGACATTTACTGGGAGTGTAAAGCCCAGACGGAAGACAGAGAAAACTAAAATAAATCCTCCTAATTAAATCTCTCTCTCTTTCTCTCTCTCTAATTACTTACATTTATTGGTCACTTACTTCTATTAGTGCTCATAACCAGTGTTGGGGAGTAACTATTTACATAGAATTATGTAATTTAATTACAAAATAAATGTAATTGTAATTAGCTATAGTTAATGAGAAAAAAATATGTAATTAAATTAGTTACTTTTGAGAAATGTTAATGATAACAAAGGGGGTTACATCTGAATTTCACACAAATACACCCACATACAGATTTAATTGTCTACTTTTATAAACTGCATTGATTGCAGAATAGGACACATGCTTATTCAATAACTATTTTATTTCCTATTTGGGTTTTTGCATATACTTTAGATTTTAAGATAAATTGTTTTTTTCCAGGGCGTTGTTAGATGGCAGTGTTTCCTGTCATAACTATGCAAACATTTGATTTCAAAACCAGTATCATAGCTATTAAACTATTTCTTATGATTTCAAATCTGAATTTAACCTCAGAATGATCTAAAATGATCTAAAAATAAGTTAATAAGAGTCTGAATTTGTGGTGGCTGTGCTTTAAATTAAATTATTACACGGCTTTACGGAATACTTGATTCTGATTGGTCAGTCATCACATTCCAAGGTATGTTATTCTTCGATAACAACTGGTAAAAGCTAATAACACAGACTCATCCGGAAAACTTACGTTGGCCTATACGCTTGATAATTTTTCTTAGTGGAAGCTTTGGATTTGGTTAGCTATTAAAATATTAAAACTCAATTCAATATTATGTGTTCAATTTCTTGATGAGGTCATCCTGGTTATGTGGACTCAACAAGCAACTGTGTAATAAATGGGATAATGTACGTCCAGCCAGTTGTTATTGCAAAATAAAGATGTATCCCTTACTTATTATAATCTTAATTCAAGTGATAAAGGATTTTAAAAGTCTGACAGTAATCAGTGTTGAGAGCTACTGTAAGGTTCACTCTGCCTGGTTTAAATGTTTCAAACATTTTAGAAATTTAGAAAAGTAAATCAAAAAGTAATCAAAAGTAATAAGTTACATTACTTCAATATAGAATAGAATATAGAATAAGAAAGAAACAGACTAATATTAGCGTAGATGCCATTCTTCTGACGATGCACTGAGTACATCGGGTGTTATGGGAAGTAACTGAGCCTAACTTTTAAAACACCCCCAAACTTGGTTTCTCCCATTTCCCATGATGCACTGCAGCACAGATATAAAGGCTCATTCCACAATCATTCTGGTTTCTTAACCGGATCCAGCAGCATGGTGGCAGGTGAGGTGAGTAAGTGCTGCTCTTGTAAATGGGTTTATATTTTGTGTGTTAGTTAGTGATGGCTAAGTGAAGCGTTCTGAACTAGTGAAGCTTTCAACACAATTGTATCGGAAAAAGGTTCATGTTGTGGCCATTAGTAAAAATGAATAACACCTTCCAAAGTGCTGTGCTCCATTGCAGCCGCTGGTTTCACATCTGGTTCTACAAATGATTCTTTGTTTTATTTTATTGTATATAAATAATGGTCATTGTCAAAGTCAATTATTTATGTTGGTGTACTAGCACTAAAATAAGTAAAATAAATAAAACTTAAATTCATAAATGAAATCTATGATGTGTTTATTTGAACTCTGCCTCAGTCCTTAGACTTTTTCTTCAAAGTTAATTTTTGAGCTCAATATATAAATTACAACTAAAAAATAAATTCATAAACAATGCTAACACATTAAAATGTACTATAATGTAAAGGAAACGGCACTGGGCTTCGCTTCGTTTGAACCAGATACTGAAACAAGCGCATGGTTTTCAGGTGAATGAAGCTTCGGACGTCATAGATCACTTGCTTTTCTTAAAACGAATCAAGCTCTGATGCAGTACTTCAATGTGAAATGTGTCTTTTTTTGATACAAGCTTTGGAGCATCCTTGTTGAAGGTAACATCACTAGTGTTAGTTAAAGATGGTCTGTGGAACATTTCCCTGTTTAGTTGTGTTAGAATAGATGTGTGATTACTGGATGGTTTACTGCATTTGTGTGCTCGTGTTCAGTTACAGTAAATGAAGCTGATTCACTGCTCATCTCTCACTCATATTATCCTTCCTAATATGCCTGTCTCTCTTCTACTACACTTCTGATCCATTCATAACAAACCTAGAGAAACACTTAATGTCTAGATATTACGACAGACATACGATCATGACCGTATGTGATTTACATATTGGGCTGTTTTCCTAATAATAATGTTAACATGAGGAATGCTAAACGAGGGTCACTTAGTGTGATGGGATGGATGTTGTTACTACAACCCCCTCTGCTGGAGAATAGGAAGAGCGCACTACAGGTTTAGCTGAGGCCTTCACCTGGTTAACTGGTTAATGATTAACTTGATTGCTTCAGGTTGAAAGTAGAGTGTGCTGTTACTCAGTCACTGAATTGCGTTAATGTTAAAAAATCACTGTTATTTTAATAATAGCAATCGCAGGCAGTTTGTGTCAAATAAAAATATTTTCTGTCTATATAAAATAACTTGAAAAAACTGCCAGCGCTTTGGTGTCAAAAATTAAAAAAAGTTTTTTATTTTTTTTTTTTTTTGGTGAGGTTACGTTATACTTGCCAGCGATCTCTAGGAGTTTGCCCAAATACATTAAATATTAATAAACATTAACTTCAGATACCTTTTAGCAATCGCAGGCAGTTTGTGTCAAATAAAAACATTTTCTGTCTGTATAAAATAACTTGAAAAAACTGCCAGCGCTTTGGTGTCAAAAATATTTTTTTTTTTTTTTTTTTTTTTGGTGAGGTTACATTATACTTGCCAGCAATGTCCAGGAGTTCGCCTCAAATACATTAAATATTACACTCTAAAAAGTGCTGGGTTATTTCTGTAAACACATTGCTGGGTTAATTGTGCTGGGTCAAAATTCTGGGTTGTTTGAGGTACTGTAAACACACAGTTGGGTTGATCATGCTGGGTCAAATGGACTTTCACCGCTGAACACGCAGATTGTGTTATTTTAACCGGTTTGTTTATTTTTCCACTTCATCGAACTTTCTGGATTCTTCACTCGTCTCCTCATCAGGCGGTCACGAAATTCGCAGCAAGCAGCATTATTTGGTAAGTTAATATGATTATATGATTATTTACCTTTATTTTGTAATAAGTTGTGGTTTAAAGCACAGTGATTTCACTGTTTAATGCGATATTTGATATGTCGCTGTGCGGGGTTAGCGTTTATTCTGTGAATGATTAACGAACGTTAAGTAGCAGCCTATAGTGAGGTACTTTTTTGCCTCATCAATCGCTTTATCGTTAAATAAAAGTTGTGTGTGTGCATATACAGCACACGTCCCTTTTTTATTCATATACAGCCAGTGGCGGATCTACCGGGGGTGGCAACTGCCACCCTAAGAAAAAGCTGTGCCACCCCAGAATTATCACAGAATAAAGTATAAATGTAAGCAGTGTTTCATGTGCTACTTTTCAGCCGCAGCGATGACAGCGTAACGCAAAATAATGTAAAAAAACACGTCTTTCAATAAAATGTGCGCCATAGTTGCACCCGCACGCAGCGCGAGTCGTGTAACAAATGACTCTTATGAACCGGTTCATTCTGAGTCAAAAATACAAAGCGCGTCCCAGTTCATTAACGAATTGTTTTACATTTGTTCGTGAATCAGATAATTACTGCTTCTCGGATAACTCAGAAGTCCTCTGAGACAACTGATCCCGTCCGGATATGTCTGAAATTCATCGCGTAATTGTTTGTGATCCGATTCTCTGACCGCTCGCACCACGTTAATCATGGATTTAGGTATTTTTGCCGTATCCGACGAAACAATAATAGCATGAAATCAATAAGATGATGACGATCACGGAAACTAGTAGCAGAGTTAGTTGAGCATCTGGTCATATTGCAGTTTTCTCGATTGTTAACACAATGGATTATTTTAAATTTAAAACATGTCAACACAGATTAAATGAAAGACTAACGGTAAAATCGCATACTGATAGAATTACAGGGGTATATACTATAAAACATAATATTTATGTGCCTAATCTGTCACGTTGTGAAGACTACGGCAAACCAGCGGTTCTCCCGTAGTAGACCGGCAGCCCTGCAGAGTTCAGCTCCAACTCTAATTAAAACTCATCTTCCTGTTGTTTTCTAGTAACCCTTCAGACCTTGATTAGCTTGTTCAGGTGTGTTTGATTAGGGTTGAAGCAAAACTGTGCAGGGCTGCGGCTCTTCAGGACCGATGTTCATCACACCTGGCTTATACAGACCAATAAGTTATATAATTTTTAGCAAACACTGAAAAAAAAAAATAAAAATAATAATAAATAGTAATAAAAAAAAAAAAATAAAAAAAAAAAAAAAAAAACTCACCTTACGTTATATGACAGATTTCCAAATTGAAAACAAAAAGAAAAGTGAAACTATGGCTTGCATTATGTTTATTTTTCCACAGGAATACCAACATGTTCACCTTCTCTGTTTAAGAAGCGTTTTTTTTTTTTTTTTTTTTTTTTTTTTTTTTTTTTTTTTTTTTTTTTTACTTTAGCTTGAAAACCAGATCCCTCCGTCCACCATAGTTTCCTCAAGATTTGTGTTGCCAGCTGAGCGCTGGTGCTGACGCGGCTAGTGGCTAATTTATAAACCAGGCTCTACATCCAAAGCGATCGCACTGAATGCGCCTCTCTTTATGTGATCAGTGAATTCTGCAACGCGCGCTTTGAGCAGACGCTTTTTGAGCAGCGCAGACCATGCACCCCCGGTTAAAAAAAATCCCATCTGCGCCCCTGCTTACAGGTACATATTAGTACTTTAAAAGAACATATTTGTATCTTTTCACTTTGTACCTTAGGGTATCTTTTTTGACAGTGTGTTCGTAAAATCATATCATACACTGTGTATTTCAGTGTATTTCAGTTTTTGTGCTGTATTATTTTTAGTAGTGTTAGGAGGAGAATTAGACTTTACAGTTGTAAAAGTAGCATAAAGAAGCAGAAACTGAAGAACAAGTATTAATACTACACGCTAATATAAATATTTAGAACTGAAAATAAGAAATAAATCCAAATCTCCGCATGTGTGACATCCGCAATAAACAGCATCGTAGACAACAGTCCAGGAACAGGGAAAATAATACAGTGTTTAAATGTATTAGGTAGAATATCCACACTCCAGTACAGCAGGTGACAGAAACTGTTCAACTCCTTCAAAACCCCTAGACAAAAACAAAAGTAACTGCGGAAAACACACAGATAGCAAGAGAAAGCATTTGTGATTGGATTTATGTCCTAGAAAACATTTTTGTAGATACAACTTTAGCCCAGACCCTACTCATTTTAACACTCGGGGACATATGTTTATATGTAAATATGTTTTTGCATATTTAATCCGATCCGTCTGTACTATTGAGAGATTTGAGAAGAAATTGCTGACAAACTACAGGACTAAAGGACAGAAAAATGAGCGTTTCTAATAAATTCTCTTCTTAGTGGACAAGACTGTAGGTAAGATTTCAGAAGGGGGTTATTGAAAACAAATGTGTTTCTGCAGATTTTTCCCGTATTTTGACTTCTGTTTTATGCTGTTGTTTTTGTGACGCGAAATCGAAAGTATTTTTAAAACAGCTGCGGTCAAACCAGTAGCGTCATGAAAATACACGATCACGTCTAATCTAGGCGCACTTTTTCTTTATGGTTTAGCTGATATTTTTAATAGATTGCTGTTGACGAATATTACTGCACAAAATGTAATTTAACCCTTAAAAGACCATAAAGCGACATCAAAGTAGTTACTTATTGCTATTTTCCATCAGAATGTAAAAAAAATAGTAGTACAATTACTTTTTTTTTGAACATTCACTTTAATGAGTCGAATACATTATTTATATATATATATATATATACAGTATATATATATATATATATATATATATATATATATATATATATATATATAATTTATTTCTGTATCAAAGCTGATTGTTTTAGCATCATTAGTCCAGTCAAATGATCACTCAGAAATAATTCTAATATTCTAATTTGCTGCTCAGAAAACATTTATTAATATTATGCTGTTGAAAACAGTGGAGTAGATTTTTTTTCAGGTTTCTTTGATGAATAGAAGTTCAGAAGAACAGCATTTATCTAAAATAGAAATATTTTGTAACATTATCAATGTCTTTATCGTCAGTTTTGATAAATTTAAAATATTCTTGTTAAATAGAAGTATTAATTTCCATAATGTCTTTAAAGTTGATTCCTGTTCACAGTCCCTCTGACTATTACTGTATTCATTTTCAAGTCGTTTTTACTGTATAATTTAGGAAAAAATGAAAGGCAAATTCACCCCAAGCATGTCTACATTCTAGCACTTTTGCATCGTCTCATTTTCAAACACTTATGAAAAATCTTACCTTTATAGTTTTGCTAATTATTTCAAATGATTCCTGTTCACAGTCACTCTATTACTGTATTAATTTGCAAGTCATTTTACTGTACAGTTTTGGGAAAAAATAAAAGGCAAATTCATTCCAAGCATGTCTGCATTCTAGCACTTTTACATCATGTCCCATTTTCAAACATTCACAAAAATCTTTGCTTTGTAGATTGGCTAATTATTTCACTTGTTTACTGTCCACAGTCACCCTAACTGAACTATTACTGTATTAATTATCAAGTCATTTAACTGTATAGTTTTGGAAAAAAAAATTGTCTGCATTCTAGCTCATTTACATCATGTCCCATATTCAGATGCTCATAAAAATCTTTCCTTTAACGCTATCTTTCCTGAACTTCTATTCATCAAAGAAACCTGTAAAATTCTGCTGTTTTTAACATCATAATATTAATAAATGTTTTCTGAGCAGCAAATTAGAATATTAGAATTATTTCTGAATGATCATTTGACTGGACTAATGATGCTAAAACAATCAGCTTTGATACAGAAATAAATTATATATATAATGTATTCAGAATCATTAAAATCAATGTTTAAAAAAAATCTTAAATCGTACTATTTTTTTACATTCTGATGGAAAATGGCAAAAAGTAACTACTTTGTCGCTTTATGGTTAAATTAGAGTTAAATTACATTTTGTGCAGTAATATTCATGAACAGCAATCTATTGAAATATCAGCTAAAGCATAAAGAAAACGCCGTTCTGACAGCATCTTTACATCCATTTTGACCGCTCCCAGCACCCATACTGTAAGTACACGATTAGACAAACAAAAAAGTGCGGCTGGAGTGATTGTTTTTTCAAGAGTAGGCTGGCTTGACCGCAGTCAATAAGACCATGTGGTTATTCTACACGACAGTGCATTTGTTTGTAAACCACTTTATTTTATATAGTGTTTTTGTTGCTGTTGCTGCTAATTTAACATATTTATTCATCTCGTTAACGATCATCATCTTCAGGTCAAACTGAACAGCAGATTGTTTTCTCAACCCAATTCATTCTTCAGCTCAATCTCATATTCACAATAAAACATTTCGGTCATGACAACTGTCAGAGGGATTGGAATGGTAATGTGCATGATAATGTAAATGTATTTGGTATTGGCAGAATAGATCTGCTACGCTGATGCTGCTGCTGTTTACCGAGACTTGCTACTGCCAATACATACAACATATTTTTGTATATTTAACCCCCACAAAGCAGGAGACACTGAACACAATACAATACAAGACACTATATGCATGACGCTGAATATGAGGATAAACTGCTGAAAAAGTAAAAAGAATGAATGGTTCCATCACTTGTTAGCGATCTCGTGGATTTGGCGTCAGATACATTTTATATTAATAAACAATAACTTCAGATACCAGTCAGCAATACAATAAAAGATTTTTTTTGTCAAAATAAAATATGAGGATAAACTATAAAAAAACTTGAAAAAGCAAAAAAGGGATTTGGTGTCAAATAAATACATTTAATATTTTTGTATATTTCTGTATGGTTCCATGACTTGTTAGCGATCTCGTGGATTTGGCGTCAGATACATTTTATATTAATAAACAATAACTTCAGATACCAGTCAGCAATCGCAAGCAGTTTTTGTCAAATAAAAACATTTTCTGTTCATATAAAATAACTTGAAAAAAAAAAAAATAAAAAAATATATTTAATATTTTTGTATATTTCTGTACGGTTCCATCACTTGTTAGCGATCTCGTGGATTTGGCGTCAGATACATTTTATATTAATAAACAATAACTTCAGATACCAGTCAGCAATCGCAAGCAGTTTTTGTCAAATAAAAACATTTTCTGTTAATATAAAATAACTTGAAAAATGATAAAAAAAAAAATGAAAAAAAAAAAAAAAAATATTTTTATATATTTTTGTATATTTCTGCACGGTTCCATCACTTGTTAGCGATCTCGTGGATTTGGCGTCAGATACATTTTATATTAATAAACATTAACTTCAGATACCAGTCAGCAATCGCAAGCAGTTTTTGTCAAATAAAAACCTTTTCTGTTAATATAAAATTGATTGAAAAATGAATTAAAAAAATGTATTTAATATTTTTGTATATTTCTGTACGGTTCCATCACTTGTTAGCGATCTCGTGGATTTGGCGTCAGATACATTTTATATTAATAAACATTAACTTCAGATACCAGTCAGCAATCGCAAGCAGTTTTTGTCAAATAAAAACATTTTCTGTTAATATAAAATAACTTGAAAAAATGAAAAAAAAAAAAAAAAAAAAAAAAATACATTTAATATTTTTGTATATTTCTGTACGGTTCCATCACTTGTTAGCGATCTCGTGGATTTGGCGTCAGATACATTTTATATTAATAAACAATAACTTCAGATACCAGTCAGCAATCGCAAGCAGTTTTTGTCAAATAAAAACATTTTCTGTTAATATAAAATAACTTGAAAAATGATAAAAAAAAAAAAAAAAAAAATACATTTAATATTTTTGTATATTTCTGTACGGTTCCATCACTTGTTAGCGATCTCGTGGATTTGGCGTCAGATACATTTTATATTAATAAACATTAACTTCAGATACCAGTCAGCAATCGCAAGCAGTTTTTGTCAAATAAAAACATTTTCTGTTCATATAAAATAACTTGAAAAAAAAAAAAAAAAAAAAAAATAAATTTAATATTTTTGTATATTTCTGTACGGTTCCATCACTTGTTAGCGATCTCGTGGATTTGGCGTCAGATACATTTTATATTAATAAACAATAACTTCAGATACCAGTCAGCAATCGCAAGCAGTTTTTGTCAAATAAAAACATTTTCTGTTCATATAAAATATCTTGAAAAAATAAAAAAAAAAAAAATTTTTGTATATTTTCTTGTTAGCGATCTCGTGGATATCAATAATTTTATATTAATAAAAATAACTTCAGATACCAGTCAGCAATCGCAAGCAGTTTTTGTCAAATAAAAACATTTTCTGTTCATATAAAATATCTTGAAAAAAAACATTTAATATTTTTGTATATTTCTGTACGGTTCCATCACTTGTTAGCGATCTCGTGGATTTGGCGTCAGATACATTTTATATTAATAAACAATAACTTCAGATACCAGTCAGCAATCGCAAGCAGTTTTTGTCAAAAAAAATTTTTTGTTGTTAATATAAAATGAAAAAAAAAAAAAAAAAAATAAAAAAAAAAATACATTTAATATTTTTGTATATTTCTGTACGGTTCCATCACTTGTTAGCGATCTCGTGGATTTGGCGTCAGATACATTTTATATTAATAAACAATAACTTCAGATACCAGTCAGCAATCGCAAGCAGTTTTTGTCAAATAAAAACATTTTCTGTTCATATAAAATAACTTGAAAAATGATAAAAAAAAAAAATTTAATATTTTTGTATATTTAGCGATCTGTGGATTTGGTGTCAGATACATTTTATATTAATAAAAATTACGGTTCCATTTTGTTAATAAAAACATATTTTTCTAAAATAACTTGAAAATCAGAAAAATTTAATATTAATAAAAAAGATTTCCAGTTCCATCACAGCGATCTTTTCAATACATTTTATATTAATAAAATATAACTTCAGATAAAATCGCAAATTTTCTAAAATATAAAATAATTGAAAAATGATTTAAAAAAAAAAAAAAAACATTTAATATTTTTGTATATTTCTGTACGGTTCCATCACTTGTTAGCGATCTCGTGGATTTGGCGTCAGATACATTTTAT
>NW_026129794.1:0-35539 GCF_022985175.1 Labeo rohita | reverse complement strand
CACTCCGTGTGCTGAGAGGCTGGAGACGGGCAGATGAAGGCAGGCTGGCAGACAGACGAGTGCAGCAAACAGTGAAAGAAGATCTGAGGACTTGTGGTGTGCAACCTTGAGGTCTGATCACCGAAGGTTTGTTTGAGGTGAGTATAAGTAGGGACTGGAGATGAGGTTCAGCTGGTGACGGGTGATTGGGTGCACAGGTGTTCAGTATTCTGGTGATGGTGATCGTGTAGCGGTGAACTGCGTGGTGGAGCCGGGTGTAGATGTGACATACATAATGTGCTTAATAATAATTTATTTTGTTAGATGTTGTTTTTGTATAATAATAAATACAAAGCATGTGTGCATATGATAGCTATAAAATCACATGGGCAATATTAGTGATTGCTAATGTAACAATGTAGTTGCTTCAGGCCTATCAACATGCTCACTGATTTATTCATTTATTTATTTATTTTAGTGAACAGATACCTATATGAATATTTTTTAGGATAGAAATTATAGAAATAGTGCTTTTATTTAGCAAGGATGCTTTAAATTGCTCCTGATATTAACATGCTCACAGATTTTTTATTTTGTTTTAGTTGTTTGTGATCTGATACCTGCACAAAAGATGAATCCTGCAAACCTTTCCTCTGACAGCGCTGTACCAACATCAGATCTTCAACTACACTGATTTTCTATTGGTAAAATAAGTTCCTTGACTACTGATGATGAGTTTTGCAAGCACTTAAATATTAGGTATGATTTACTTGTTTCGCTTGTTGAACAGAATCAGAAAACAGTTTTCAGGAATTACACAAAGTCTGTTCACATCTCTGTAGTTAGATCAGTGTGCTTAATAATGTGTATTTGATCTTCATAATGTATGTTTATATTATGCTGTGTTGTAAATAAAATACAGATAATCCAAAACCTCAATCTCTGAATCGTCTCACATTGTTTCTTACCTGACAGTCAGAGTCTCATTGATGGGTCATTAGGGGAGGGCCTTTTGTCTCTTCGGTGTGAATCACTAAATATTCAATGGCCATTGTCACTCCCTCGCATATTCCCATTCAATCACAAAACATGTCTTAGAACATTTAAATAAGTATACTGTTTTTTGCGAACGACTGATCAAGATGATTTTCACATCATTTTGTAGGTAAAACTCTAGCCTTCCACATCCATGTCTCAAAAGTCTTGTGAACAAATGTTCTGAATGTGTTTCATGGCCTTATTTCAGTGACTTAAAAATTTTTGTTTTTCACTAACCATACATAAATGTTGTTTTCTCAAAAACACAAACATGTACATTAATGTTGCTTACATATTATTGTAGCCCAGTTTGTGCTGATTACAATGAAATCAGACTTCAGCCATTAATATGTTTTTAAGATACTGAAAAAAGCACAAAAGTAACGAGACTCTGCTGAGACATGACGTGACTCTGGACGTGACTCTGGACGACCAGCTGAGATGTGACGTGACCCAGGAACAACAGCAGTAACTTGACTTGGCTCATGAAGAAGAGCCGTGACTTGACTTGGCTCATGTAGGTCAGCTGTGACTTGACCTGACTCATGAAGATCAGCTTGACTCAGGAACATCAGCTTTGACTTTACTTGATTCAGGAACTACAGCTGTAACTTGACTTGACTCAGGAAACACAGCCGTGACTTGACTTGACAGAGTGGCAGCTGTGACATGACGGAGCGCCGTTTTCACCGCCATTTTGTGAACGGGCTCCGCTGTTGCCACCATTACGTGAGCACGCTCTGTTGCAGCCATCATTTCACGAGCGGTTTTGCACACCGGAGTAACAATCGGCAGGTTAATTCTGTTGTGAATTTTTTCTTAGAGACCAGGAGACGTTTTTGGATATCTTGAAGCAGAAGTTTCTCTTTATTCAGATACTCGCTGCTCTGCACTGCAGTCTTCAAAAAAGTCGTCTCAAAGCTCAGCACAGCAGAGTATATAGGTTTGAAGGGGGAGGAGTACATAGAGGTGGAATCAATCTAAACAAAGCATGCAAATGTGGGACAGGAAAACAGCTCAGTTAAAGATTTTTCCCAGCCTTGATCTATTTAGCATACAAGTGTCATTCAAATGCATAGGTGCTTAAACAAAAGGCACAGTTGTACCTTGAGCTTAGAATTCACACTTAACTTGGGAAAACCTGCCAGATGCTCAGGAACTGCATAAAGACAAAAGGTTACTGTCTCAGGGCCTGGGCTTCCTGCTCTTAGACTGTCACAATATACATAACTTTTTCAGTTCAGTTGTTATATTGGAACCTATAACAAATATGCATAGGATCAGCATATTTTAAACAGATTCTTAAATTTGTAATCCTTCAGTCCCCCCTTTGAGAGTTCTAATAACTCTCACATAATTCAAATTTAAACCTCCATAAATCCATTCTATAGCCTATGTTTGTTAACATTAAGCCCCATCTTTCATTCATGTAACTTGAAATAGTTACAGGCACATATATCTTATTCTGTGTCTTGTCCTAGATTTAATTAGGTGTGATAGTTCTTTTCAGAACCATAACTGTTGACACATACGACATGGATGGTAACATGTCATACAAGCTACATGTTGACACAGAAAACCATGTAGCGTAAGAGTGGAAGTCCTGACGTCCATGGCGCCTGAATAGCTGTGTAGTCTGTAGTTTTCTGTAGTCCATTTCCCACGTAGATTCACTCAGATGACTCTTTGTCCTTGTGAATCTTGTTCATGGATGTCTGAGGTGATGCTTTACTCCAGGATGCTGCTTTTGAAGACATCATGGCATGTACACATACCTGCAACACAAGAAAACAGAGAAACAGCAGACCAGCAGTATTCATGCATAGACATTTTTAAACTTCTGTTGATCGTATAGTGGTTTTAAGTCTAATGATCGTATAGTGGTTTTGTTGACCTAGTCTTAAGTCATTTGACACCTATGGACCAGTGAGGTGGGGACAAACTGATGAGGGGAAAAAACCTATGAGGAAATCTTCACCACAGGGTTGGCCCCCGAGGCCTGTTGCACTTCGGTTCTTCCCTGGGCTCCTCACTGGCCTGTGTGTCCTAGTCTGTCCCTGTAGTTAGTGTGAGAACTTAACTGTGCAATCGCTCCATCCTCTAATGAAACATCAGTCATAGCAAACATCATAACCCATAGAGGATAGGTGAGTGACTGGAGTGTGCTGTAGTATTGTTTTTGGCTGTGAGTGTCCTTAACCAGAGTCCCCCAGTGGGAGTAAGTCAACTTCCTTTTGTTCTATTTACAAAGAATCTTTTCATCTTTGTTGTAGATTACTGGGGTAATTAAGAACTCACAGCCTTAACAGTTAGCACCTCAGCAAGCTGCTCCACAAGTCTGGTGTAGTGGGGAGAGTCTGCTTCAGAGTTGCAAGCAGACTGAGTAGGAGCTGATTTACACTGTTCATTTCTCTTACATACTTTTTGTTTTTTCTACACTCTTTCATCCAGTGTCCACGTTTACCACAGTAATGACAATTACCCTCCCTCTTAGGACAATTACGTTTCTGTTGGTTCTTTGTGTTGACCTGAAAGGATGCTGCTGCAATCTTTACTCTTGCTTTAACATCAGAGTCTCTTTCCCAAATAGCTAACATGTCTAGGTTACTTCTGAGAGTTTTGTTAGACCAAGTTAGATCTAGGAATGTCAAGGCTTTTCTGTACTCAGCTACAAGGCCATCTGACCAGATGCGGACTAAGGGTCCCTTGTCATCTAGCACACTTTCAGAATGATCAACTATTCCACTGTAAGTTACAGCTGTCTGGCAGAACCTTACAGTGTATTCATTCACCGTTTCTTCTTTCCTTTGTACACAGTTAGTGATTCTGGACCAGTCTATTTTGGGTCCCATGATATTCTTCAGAATTTTCAAAACACCTTCTCTCAAATCCGCTTTACTGGCATGTTGTAGTTCAGAAGTAACAGCAGACTCAAAACTGTTGAATTCAGATTCAGTTAGAATTTGTGACATCAGCTGTATGACTTCTGCTAACGACATGTCGTAGAGACGCATTTTGCTAGTCAATGCTCTTCTAAATTCAGAAAAATTTATGCGTGCTGAGGGTAAGCTCTGGGATAGTCTTTCTATATCTTTAGGTCCTAGCGCTGTATGGACTGCTTGTAACTGGAGTCTGGGGGTTGCAGATGGAACAGTTTCAACACCTTCTACCGTACTCTGAGCCCTTTGTCTTGCTCCACATACTTCAACTGAAATTGCTGAATCTTTCTCTATCCTTCTAGCATTGCATTTGTCCTCTTGTCTACACAAAGACTGTAAGTCAGGATAGCTTTCATCTGACTGTTGGTCGTTTGAGTCACTTTTGGTTGAGGCCTTGTTATGGCCCACCTTTTTAGTGAGACAGGACACTCGAGTGTGCAGCTGTTTGTTTTGTTCTTTTAACTTAGCAATACACTGAGCTTGTTCTTGTGCTAAGGATAAGGTAAATTCTCTGTGGCAGCAGATAATGCCTTTAATGTTTTTCTTTCGGATACATGCTCCAAGTACCTTTTTGCATTCTTCAGTTGACCATACTTTTTCTGGATCAATACCAAATTTCTTTGTTAAATCCAATCTGACTGACTCTGTCACTATCGAGTCCATGTGCTCTCCTAACAATGATTTGAACTCATTGTCTGTCCATAAAGGGGTAGCTAGTCCACCTTTCTCAGTTGTGGGAATCAACCTAGCGTTCCTTCTTAACATTTTGTAATGTTTTTCTGACACAACAATACACTTCTAACACCTCCCTGGCAAGCAGAGGATAAATTTGTTAACACAGAACAACTGTTGTTAACCTTCTCTGGCAAAGCAGAGGAAAACCTAGTTAATACACATTATCATGTATTCAACCTTCTCTGGCAAAGCAGAGGATTCCTGAACATAAACTACTAGCAACTTTATGCTAATCTTCTCTGCCTAAAACAGAGGATAACAGATATTAGCACGTAATGCTAATCTTCTCTACCTGAATAGAGGAAAACTTGTCTGTTAACCAAACCCTGCAGCTGTTTGTTAACACTTCTCTGGCGGTGCAGAGGCTAACCACATGTACTGGTCTGTAGTGGTTCTTTGAATAGAGTAACACTCACCAAATCGTTGTTGAGCTGAAAAAGTTTCTGGAATTCAGTCTGGAACGATGTCTGGCGAGAAGCTCTATCCGGGTCACGGCACCAAAACTGTTGTGAATTTTTTCTTAGAGACCAGGAGACGTTTTTGGATATCTTGAAGCAGAAGTTTCTCTTTATTCAGATACTCGCTGCTCTGCACTGCAGTCTTCAAAAAAGTCGTCTCAAAGCTCAGCACAGCAGAGTATATAGGTTTGAAGGGGGAGGAGTACATAGAGGTGGAATCAATCTAAACAAAGCATGCAAATGTGGGACAGGAAAACAGCTCAGTTAAAGATTTTTCCCAGCCTTGATCTATTTAGCATACAAGTGTCATTCAAATGCATAGGTGCTTAAACAAAAGGCACAGTTGTACCTTGAGCTTAGAATTCACACTTAACTTGGGAAAACCTGCCAGATGCTCAGGAACTGCATAAAGACAAAAGGTTACTGTCTCAGGGCCTGGGCTTCCTGCTCTTAGACTGTCACAATATACATAACTTTTTCAGTTCAGTTGTTATATTGGAACCTATAACAAATATGCATAGGATCAGCATATTTTAAACAGATTCTTAAATTTGTAATCCTTCAATTCCTTAGTGGAAAAAGTCTATCAAAACACAGTCTGGCAGATCAGAATAATGAGCAAGGTTTAAATACTCTTGTACAAAGTCCTCAAGCGATAGTGTGCCCTGCTCGAGGGCTAATAACAGTCTTGCGATATCAATACCTGGGTGATGTCCATGTGAAAAGCTGCTGGGTCCTTGTGCGGCCGAGTATTCTGGTACGGAGTGAAGGATGCGTGAAGCAGACGGATCTAAATGCGAGCTTTTATTAAGGGACATCGACAGAGACATGGTCATAACAGGCAGGGTCAGACAATGGCAAACAGGTATGTGAAGACAAGACAAGAGAGTAATCCAAAACAGGCGAGGGTCGGTCATCGGCGAACATAATCCAAGGGGCTAGGCAAAAAGGGGTGATCCGAAAAAACAGGCTAGAGATCCACAGGGCAGGCAGTGAAACAGACGAGACGATATAACAAGGCGTAGATACAAGACTCGAATGACTAGATACCATAACAATGCTAAACTAGAAAACAACTAGACTATGGATAAACAAAAGTGGCTCCGTACAGTTGCTAACACAACACAAGTGCTAAACGCAAGACAATACTCGGCCAGGAAAGATGGTGATAGCCTCATATTTATAAATTACACTAATTTATAAATTACACTAATTTATAAATTACACTAATTTAAAATTAATATATATGGTTTTGTACTACTCAAGCATGTTAATTGTGCTTAAAATGAAATATTGAGTAAGCTAATATTTGTGTAACGGGTCATCTGCATTTTGTCTTTGCTTTAGTTGGACTTTTGAGTTTTCGCCTCTTTATTTATTACAACCAAGTTTTGACAGTTTTCACAATGAGACAAACTGGGGAAGCTTATCATGTATACAGGCAAGTTTGCAGAACTAAAAAAAAAAAAAAAAACCTGATCAGTTACATAAAGTTTACATTAAATCCAAAATTAAGATGATGTTTTGGGAACAATTCTCACATATTAATGTCTTTTTCTGCATGACCATATTTTACATTCCTTAATCCACCC
Organism: Labeo rohita; assembly: GCF_022985175.1. Lineage (NCBI taxonomy): Eukaryota > Metazoa > Chordata > Actinopteri > Cypriniformes > Cyprinidae > Labeo > Labeo rohita. The sequence continues at coordinate 28,798 of NW_026129794.1, read as the reverse complement.
CATACCTAAACTTAACCACTACCTCGTTAACTATTAATAAGCAGCAAATTAGGATATTTTAGTAGTTATTAGTTAGTTAGTTAGTGAGAATTTCTTCCTTACAATAAATCGTAACCAGTGAATTTAAGTTTAGATTTTCAGTTTGTTCACTATATTTTCAAGCTTGAACTGAATTAAGCTAGATGATGACATGTTTTCTGTAGAGCTGCTTTACAGCTGAATCACGTCTTAGAACATCGACACTGGTATTGAAATGATCTGAATCAACATCGAAATGACTGAATAATGACATTGCTGTGTTTTGTATAACTCGATTCACTTCACACTGTTATTATTATTGTTCTGTCCTGGGTTGAAGCTGAATAATGACACTGTTTTCAGATTCTGCTGTAAAGCTGTATTGTATTAAGCACTACAGGGAAAAAAGTGCATAGGAAAACAGATGTGTTTTTAGTCTGGATTTAAATGTGGAGATTGTTTGAATACATCCGATCCCAACTGCAGGTGGCATCACATCTAAAAGGGACTCTGCTTGTTTTGAGTAAACCAAGAAACAGCAAATGTAAATAAATAAAATATATACAGGGCCCTCCACAAATATTGGCACCCTTGGTGAATTTGAGCAAATGCAGCTGTGGAAATAAATCTACATTGTTTATCCTTTTGATCTTTCATTCAAAAAATTCACAAAATTCTTACCTTTCATTAAAGTAAAACAATGGAATCTGGAGGGGAAATCTCATTATGAAATAAATGTGTTTCTCTAGTTCATGTTGGTCACAGTTGTTGGCACCCCTAGAAATTCTTCTGAGTAAAATATCTCTTAAATATATTCCTATTCATATTTACATTTTTTAGCACACCAGGGTGGAGCTAGGAGCATGAAACTGTCCAGCCATAACTTCCTGTTGCACAGGATTTTAGATATGAGGAACACAAAGGCCAAATTCCCTTAATTGTCCATCACAAGGAGTAAAACCAAAGAACATAGTTTTGATGTGCAGAACAAGATTGCTGAGCTTCACAAAATAGAATATGGCTGTAAAAACTGAATTGAATTTCTTTATTGTTATTGTATGCGTACAACTTTCGTTGTACCCACCAACAAAATTTCACATGCAATCTCCACACTAAATGCAGTCAAATAAAAATAAATAAAATAACAATCTAATATATAAATAATCATAACAAACTTAATTAATAAAACAGTGCTCATAAGCTATTAAATCACGATTTACACTGAAATCGCAGTCATTTATTAGCTTGGTTCAAAGCATTAATGGCTCTAGGAATAAAACTGTTCCTCAGACGTGAAGTGCGGGCATAAAATGTCTTAAAGCGCCGACCAGAGGGCAAAAGTTCAAACGTGTGGTGGCATGGATGTGTAGAGTCTTTACAGATACTGATGGCCTTTAGTAAACAACGTGACCTGTAGATGTCTTCTAATGCTGGTAATTCAACTCCAATTATCCTCTGTGCTCACAACACAACCCTCTGGAGTGCTTTCTTATCATTTACTGTACAGCTGTGAGAGAACCAAACAGAAATACAATATGTTAAAATACTCTCTATAGTACACAGGTAAAAAGTAATCAGCATCTGTTGAGGCAAGCAAGCTTTCCGTAAAGTCCTTAGAAAAAAACAGTCTTTGTTGTGCTTTCTTTACTAGTGCCATAACATTTGTGGACCAAGTGATGTCCTCTGAAATGAAAGTGCCCAAAAACTTGAAATTGGACACTCGCTCCACTCGTCCCCGTTAATAAACACTGGAGCAAATTCCAGCTGCTGTGTTCTTCCAAAATTGATGATTAACTCTTTAGTTTTCTCTGAATTAAGGGTCAAATTGTTCCTAGAGCACCAGCTTACCAAGTTATCAATCTCCCCTCTATAGGCAGATTCATTGTTGTTAGTAATCAAGCCAATCACTGTTGTATCATCTGTAAATTTAACAATAATGTTGTCAGAGGATGCAGGTGTGCAATCGTGTGTAAAAAAAAAAAAGAGAGCTAAAGCACTGAAAATCCTCATTTCCACCATCAGGGCAATAATTAAGAAGATCCAATCAACTAAAGATGTTACAAATCCACTAGAACTAGAAGAGGATGCGTGTCTATATCGTCATGATGGATGGTGAGCAGGAGACTTTGAGTGGACAAAGTCTCTCCAAGAATTACAGCTGGAGAACTGCAGTGTTTAGGAGGGTTTCAAGAGAAACCCTGCTCGCTCATCCAAAAACAAACTCCAGCATATTTAGTTGTCAGATACGACTAGAACTTCAAACGAGACTGCCTTCTATGGTCAGATGAAACTAAAAAAGAGCTTTTTGGCAGCAAACACTCAAAATGGGTTTGGTTCAAACAGGAATAAAAAGTACCCCATGCCCACATTTAAATAAACTGCTGGATTTTTAATGTTCTGGGCCTATTTTTCTGCCAGAGATCCTGGACATCCTGGACGTTTAGATACATGACTTCATGGATTCTATCAAATACTAGGATACAAATACTCCATCTGCGTCGTGGCTGGAGGATCCCTCATCTCTGCCTCCAGCCTACAAGTCCTGGACTCCGCCTCGGCCCTCCGATCCAACGGCTCCTGGCTCCCTCGTCTCCACCATTGCCCATTGGCCCACCAATCTACCGGGCTCCCTCGTCCTTCTGGCTCCGCCTTGGTCGGTCGTCGACCCGCCATTGCCTCAGAACTCCACTCCTCCCGTTGCACCTCGTCACTCCGTCCCACTGGCTCCGTTGGGTTCCTCCCTCCCTCCAGCACCACCTCGGTCCTCTGTCGCTCCGGCTCCATCGCGGACCTCCTGATCTCCGCCTCCGCCTTGGGTCGCCTGAGCCATGGACTCCGCCTTGGCCCTCCAAATCCTCTGTGTCGCCCTGGTCTCTCTGTCTCCGCCTCGGGCTCCACCTTCACTTGCTCCGCTACCGTCGATCTGCCCCCTGGAGTCGTCAGCCGTGGTCCGTCGGCCCTGCCATGGTCCGCCATCATCCGCCATCATGGCTGCGGCCTGAGTCTCACCTGACTCCTCCTGCTCCGGGTCCCTTCTGTCTCCACCCTGGCTCCTTCCTCCGTCGTCACCAGCATGGACTTTGTTTGTTGTCCTCCTCCCGGGAGTCCGTCCTCGGCCAGAGCCTCCTCCTGCACTGACTTCCTGTTTCCATCCCACATCCACTCCTTTTGTCCACCCCTGGACTATTTGTATTGATTTTTGCCTCATGTGCCCATATATGGTTTTCCTGTTCCTGCCCTCATTATGTCATTATTAATTCACCTGTCTTAATTAAGTTTATTGTAATCACCTGTCTTTATAAGTTGTTTTCAGTTCAGTGTTTGTCATCCGGTCTCGTCTATGTGTACGTGTGTATTTACCCGTTTGGAATTTATTAAAGACTTTTGATTTCATTGACCTTCATCTTCGCGCTTATCCTTCACACGTAGTTGTGACACCTTTGCCCACATTTACCAAGGGTGCCAATATTTGTGGAGGGCACTATTTAAGGACCATCCGGTCCTAACAGTCAGAAATGAGAATAACTGATTTACTGCTTTATTGCTCATGTTATTGCAATATTGTTGTCCAATTTGTATGATTTAATCAGTACAATTCATTTCTTTGAGCATTCGGGTTTGATCAGATTTCATCTGCCTTTGTCTTAGTGCACAATGGGTTCTAATCTTAGCCTCCAATAACGGTAAGAAATGTTGGCTTGCAATCCTTTATAGAAACTCCTGTGATGACCTTCAGATGAAGAACAACAATTGATGGCATAAGAGACGTTTAGTTACACTGACTCGTCTATATGATATGCAACATAAATATCTCCTTATTAACATCAGTTTCACATTATGATCTAAAAGTTTGCTCTGAAGAATCTACACAGTCTAGAAACATACCCTTTCACCCAGTAATGACAGGACTCCAGATACTCATTACCTCTTGTTTTCCTTTTTCCAGGCAAAACATTAGTTCTGTGGCCTGCTTCGGTTTGTGCTCTACTAATACCACGTCACTCAGCTTTAGGAAGGTGCCAAGATGGACCGGTTGCATGACAACATGTCCTCATCCTTGAAAAGCGGAATATAAATATACATGTGTCAGTTTTTGCTGTGTTTTGGGTTGTTCCTTATGTAAGTTCCCAAAGTATAATATGAATCACGAGGCAAAAACCCAGCATCAAAACACCACTCTGTGGTTTTATTCAGTGTTTTTTGTATTAAATGCTGGGCAGCACATGCACACATACATCAGCTGAATGAGTCATTCACAGCACAAGCCATGACATCATTCTTCTCTTTGCTTGAAATTTAATATGAGCAAAAGGGGAGGCAGAAACATCTAGAAGTGAAGGAAAACAGAGGTGGAGGAGAATTAAGTGCTCATTTGAATTGCAGTGTTTTAGAACGAATGACTCCCGCAGTTTTTCCCGCACATACTAAACATGTAGCGAGCAGCAGTTCGGGCATCTGGTGTAGCGATTGAACTACGCTAATTTTGTGCAGCACATGCCGGGACACTACGTGAGTTACTTTAATGCAGGGCTGCCGCTGCCACAGCTCTCAGTCGACGTGACCCTTAAGGGCCAAACAAACACATGATGCGCATTAATAAATCAGGTGAGGAAGACGACCGCACTGGTGAAACTCCCTACGGTACAACAAATCTGGGGCTTGATTTGCATTAAGCAGAGAGTTATAAGAGCAAATACACTAGCCACTGAAGAACTCTTAATGAAGAGCTAACAGTACTATACAGGTAAAAATAAAATAGAAATTTAATAAAGTAATCAAATGTAAAATAAAACACTGCATCTTCACAGTATGATTTAAATACAGATTCATCCTTTATTAAAGCTACATTTTTGACATTAAGGACAGCAGCAGGCTCATAAGGCTGCTGTCACTAATTCTCAAATTGTGTTTAACTGAATACTCATCCAGACCTCTGGGGTGACAGCCTGTCTTTCCTACTCACCAGTTAAAGTTAGAAAAAACAATGTGTTATGAATTCAACAGTGTTAATCGTTCTTTGGTGTGAGCGAGACATCATCCCCAAAAATGTACACTTTGCACTAGGTTTTAGTTAAAAAATGAGCAGCCACTGACATGGCATGCCCTCTTCATTTAGATGTACTCTATACATTACATAGAGAAATATTTTTGTGCATAATATGGCTTATAGCATAAGGAATATAGTTTTCATTGATCTTTTGAGCTTGGTCTTGTGATTGCAAAGCTCAAAACTTTGTTAATGCAGGGACTGAAGATTTCATTTCTCTTTGATTTTAACAGCACATTTTAGTTTTGTGCCTGTGTGCCTTGACAGCTCACCAAGTATATTTTTTCGTTGTCAATTAATATGATAAGATGATGTACACAGTCTAGCAGATTTGCTGCTGCTGCAATGCAAGCACAAAGCTACTGCTAAAACATACACAGGCTGCACTGAGCATATAAGCAGATCTAGACTTCTGAAGTACTAAGGTGAAGGACGTGTCACTGTCAGTGAAAACTGAAGGGAGACCTGCTTACATGAATGTTAAGGATTTAAATGTTACAGATATATCATTTTGCTTTTCTTGTGATCAAGCTTAGATCAGCCATGAGAATCAATATAAAACAACTCTTTTTCAACGTTGTTTTTTCTTTTCCAGTATCAAAATCCCATGCATCCTCAAAGAGGGAGGAAGCACTGCTGGAGAATGTGACTCGTCTGGGAGAGCACTCTGAGACCTTGCAGAGATCTCTTAGCCAACTGCCCTCCCAAAGCGACCTTCTGGAGAACATCTGGAAGCTTGAGAGCCTCTTCCATAATCATAGTGAACAGCTGCAGCTGTTAGGTAACCTCTCAAATTCACAGCAGAAGAGTCTAGAAAGTTATTTATACTTATTCTATGGTCAGGCATATTTTTTAATGACTCTGTTAATGCCTACTGATTTATTTTACATTGTGGGAAGAAAGTAACCCCATATTTTGTTTCTCCTATTTTGATAAGTTAAAAAAATAAAGTATGAGAGAACGTATTTGTTTATAATGGTTTGTGCTTGGGGAAAAAGGGCACTCTGAGAAACATAATTTTAAAGACTATAAAGGGCCATGGGCAGTATGTCTAAGGTGTAGAAAGAAGTCTCACAAACTTGCTGAAGAAATCTTAGCTCCAGTTTATGAAGCGTTTATTTATTTTTTTTCTGTAGCTGTATGCTGCCATTCCATTTCATTGAAAACATGTAGAGTGCAATGTATTTTGATATGATATATGATATGATATACAGTTTTGATGGGTAAGTTACAGAAACAAATAAAATGTGTCACTGTTCATCAAAACAGTGCATATAGAAATATATAGTGCATAAATCATATAGACTGCTTCAGTGCCGCTGTACAAATAAGCATACATAAAATAGCAGATCTAGACGTGTGGGGCTGGGGGAGGTGGAGGGTTTCAGAGGAGCACTGATAAGAGCTCTTCACAGGTCCACCCGAACCAGAGGGCCTGGTTCGCGTACAGGTTCGGGTCCATATTTTAAATAGTCACTTGGTGTCCGGGACGGGTCCCAGTCTATTACTTTGGGTCCTGGCTCTATGTATAATTCTCGAGTCAATCCGAGTTAGAGTCAGTCAGTGCAGATGATGATGATGATGATGAAATATGGCAGTGCTCTGCATGTGTTTTATGTAACTTGCAACATTGTCAAATTAAAATGAGATTGTGTAAGCCGAGAAAAAAGGTGAAAAAAAAATACACAAGTGCTACGTGCAGAGTTAAGGATTGCATGGTGATGAATACCTTTTTCGCTGATTCAACAGAAAGCTAATATAAAGTTTTGTGTGCAACAAGCATACTTGTTTCAGGTAGAGACCAAACAATACCAAGTATATGTAAACAGTGTGCATATGCAGCTTTTGGGCAGTGTTCTGGTTTGTAGCTTCACCAAACAATAGTAAACCATAGTTGATCTATAGTAGTGAACATTTGAAGGGGATCAAAAAAGTTGGCCTAAGACAAGAACAGGTATTCTTTTTGGTTTTAGGACACATTTGATGAAAGGTTTCGATCCACTTCAGATGTTGACTACTGTATATATATTTATTTATAGCAGATTCAAATGAGCCCAAACACAACATAACATGACGCACAGATCTTGAGATAATCCTCATAGAGTGCCATTACATGCTGCTGTGCTAAAGCTACAGGATATCCAGGATTTGATCGGATCGCGATGACGATGATGCACTGTTTTCCAACATCGTTTAAAAACATGGGGAAGTTCAACCAATAGAAACCTCACGCTTCTGTTACTAATATGACCAGGGCGACTGGCACAGGGCTTGGAGCGTGACATCAAAGATCTGCAGGCCTTCTCCGAACACACCACGGACTCTGTGGCTCAGCTTTGGGAGCATCTGGCCATGATCATCCACTCCAGCCAGAGGAACAGCAGCAGTCTGGGAGAAGAGCTAGCCTTCGCCGCTGGCTCTATTCGAACCCAGGATGCGATTCTAAAGACAATGGTGGTGAACGTAGACGCTCTACAGGAGCGCCTGGAGGAGATGGGATGGACAGTGCAGACGTTAAACCATTCGCTTAGTGGAGATGTGAGTCTGCACCAGGTGAAAATCTGTGAACTGCAGGAGAAGATCGGAAATGTGTCACATGACGCCACGAGCATGAGGATCACACAGTTACACCTCGAGGAACAGCTCAGGAATGAGATCGAAGTCCTGAACGTCATCACCGCAGATCTGAGGCTAAAGGAATGGGAGCACTCCATGGCGCTCAAAAACTTAACTGTATTACAAGGTAGGTCTTGTTCCTTCTTGTTGTTGTCTCAAGTACAGACGATTTTACCAAAAACAAAAGCAACTGTTGTTGAAAGAGTGTAGTGTTTGATGGCTGTATTTGTCAATTTTTTTTTTTATTGACAAATTGAATAAACATGTTAAAAGTATAAAATTGCAAATTGCTTAATCACAACATAAGATGTAGGCACTTCTGAGTAGCAGTAGTTTAGTATTAAGAAATACTTTTATAACTTTTTCATACCTCACCGTGTGTGGTTTGACTTGTTTCTGATTTCTGATAGTGGTTGGTTGCTGTAGAAAGTTTTGCCCTTTGTATATAAACATAACATATATATATAATATTGCATAATATATAACACTGTGTGTGTGTGTGTTTGGTTTATATATACTGGTGGGGACTTAACCCTGAATACACACAAACTCATGGGGACTCGTGTCACGGTGGGGACCTAAATTGAGGTCCTCACGGGTTCAAAAGCTTATAGATTATGCAGAATGAGGTTTTTTGAGAAAGTAAAATGTGCACAGTTTCCTGTGACGGGTAGGTTTAGGTGTAGGGTTGGTGTAGGGCAATAGCAAATATGGTTTGTACAGTATAAAAACCATTACGCCTATGGAGAGGGTTACAAGGATAGCTGACCAGACTGTGTGTGCGTGTGTGTGTGCGTGTGCGTGTGTGTGTGCGTGTGTGTGTGTGAAGCATCATTTTGAAGAGTACTTAAAAGGGAACCCACAATTGAAACAAACAGCTCAAAATTAAGCAAAACAAGACAAAATAGTGAAGTACTTACAGTACTTGTTTGCTGCTTACAGCAGCATTGCAGATAAATTACTTGAAAAAGCTACACATGAGACAAGTGTATACCAGTTACATAGTGCAGGTACTGTAAAAGTGATTCAAAAATAAAAAATAAACGCCTTTTTTGGCCAATGTAAATAAGCTATAATAATTCAACATTAATTGGATCGAACTTTACCACCTGTGTGAATTTGTTAATAAGCAGTTCTATATTGTCTCAAACCTACAAGTTAATTTCTGCAGATGCTTATTACACTATCGTGGTTCAGCAGTAATTGTGTCACTGTGCAGAAACCACTCTCTGCTTGTATGTTCTCTTGTACTGCCATAATACAAGTCATTGTGTTTTCTAGAAACATTATAGAGATGGATGAAAAATAACTAATTTAATAATAAATGCATTTTAATCAATAATTAATAACTCAATTACACTGTAAAATCCAAAAGTTTACCTTACTTAGATATAATTAGTTGTCTTTACTTAGTTGCTATACTTACTTGGTTTTAAGTTACAGCTACTTTCAAGCGAGTAAAACAATTTACTTACTGCTTTGAGTGATGTTTACTTAAAATATTCAAGTATCCACAAAGGAACCAATGAGAGTAATAAGCCAGTGAGAGGCAGCAGTGCACTAATATGTTGCTAATGTGCAAAATAACAACAGAAGAAGAAGAAAAGAAAAGTGGCAGTTGTTAATCTGCAGTTATTTTTCAGTAGTTACATTCACTCATTTCCCAAAGTCATCTTGAAAGTTGTTTCAATACAACTATATATTTGAGAGAACATCACATAAGCTGACTTCATAAATTGATGTTGATTTTCGTAAAATGTTGTTGGTGTGTTTTTTTTTTTTTTTTTTTTACTTACCATTATAGTGATTAATGTTCCCTTTGGTTATAATTTTCTTCCTATTGATGCAGCAATGCAACATGAAGTCATATTTTTTTTTTATTTCAAAGGAAGACACGTGTTCTTTATAAACACCTTCAGAAACTTTATTTGGTTGAGACAGTCCTTTAATATTTGTGGTAATGTGCTCAAGTCACAGACTTCAACATTGAGCATGTGAATTACAACAATGGTAACAATTCAATTTTATTTTTATTAATTGTGACAATAACCATTATATTATTTTATTTTCTCTTTTGTTGTGCTACTACTGACACAAGTCAGTAAATAAAATTAGCAAATAAAAACAACAACAGTAAAACAAAGCAATTGCACAATTTATTCATGCCGCAATGCACTCTGGGAGTCAGTGAGTAGCTATACTAAGTCAAGTGTAAGCCTAAAGTAAATGATCAAGTACCCCCTACAGTTCTTTTTTAGTTACTAGAGCTCTCGTGTAAGTGAACTATACTTATTTCACTTTACTTATCTGTTTGCATGCTTTTTTTAAGTAAGCCCAACTAATTAGATTTTACAATGTAATAATAACATTTATTATTATTATTATTATTATTATTATTGTTGTTGTTGTTGACATATTCCAAGTGTCCAACCAAAGGGAATGGTAATCAGTCACTTTCAATAAAACATCAAGCATATCAGTTAAATAGAGTTTAATCTCTCAAAATTCTCTTTGTGTAAATGTTTATGAAAAATAAACTCACTTCTTTCAAGCATTCTCACATAAGTTACTGTGAGATTTATTTTTATTGGCAGTTGATTTCCAGCTGTGTTGCTGCAAGTCACTTGTAATTGTCAGCTCTTTTCTGTTCTTCTTGTTTCTTCAGTGACTCGTTAACAGCAGGTGTCGTTCCTAATAGAAAATCATCACTCGTAGAGTGAACTGACTTTAATTAACTGTGGTACTGCTTCAGTGTTAATTTTACACTGTGAGCATATAAACACTGAGAAGTGTTGATGTAACACTTCTCCCATTTGCCATCGCTCGGGCAAACAAATAGTTCTGCCCCAAACTCGCACAACTGAGACAGTGTTCCTGTGTCAGGACTGCTCAACGAACAGAGCATTTCAAAGCATCACAGAGTCACAGTTTTGGAGGAAATCAATCTACAAATGGACTGCTTATAATGATAGAACAAATTGTTTTAGAATTATAAACACAACACACATCATTTTTTAAAGGAACTGAGTAAAAGTCATTTTACTTAAAGATCTCCATAGAAGACCTCTTTCCATTGATACTACACACACACACACACACACGCACACGCACACGCACACCAAAGAGCTGGGTAAACATGTGCTCTGCATTGTACAAATAGGACTAAACAAGGGAACAGAGTCTGCTAGTCTAGGTCATAAGAAAGAGATTTGTCGTTAGGTGACTACTGAGCCTGTAATTAAAAGTTTTTCAGTGCTGTGTTTAATTTTTAAAATGTTGTTTATCTGCTTTTTAGGACCGCCAGGACCAAAGGGTGAGAAAGGTGATGTGGGGCCCCTGGGACCAGCTGGACTTCCTGGTTTGACAGGAATAAGAGGTGCAGCACAGTGTAGCACAGCCAAAACACCAGCAACTGACTGAGCAGCTATACTAGATCTACTCCTTTAGTGATATCTCTTCAGCATATGCTCATTTACAGTCTAAAGCCCAAAGTATACTTCGCTTTTTACGCGTACGCGAGGGAGAGCGTACAGTGCGCGCGATGCGAATTTCGTACACGCACCACCTGGGTTTTGTAACCTTTGCAGGTTGCACATAAAAGTTATTTTGCAGTAATCAGTTGTTCCACAGGGTGGCAACACCATCCTGGGCCATTGTTTCACAGTAGAAAAGGAAACTAAAGTGACGGAACAACATCAAAACAGTGGAGACAGTGGACATGGATGAAGCTTTCTAGAGCGCACGTGTCCTAGTATACTTTGGGCTAAACATGAACATTCACACAACCTCTAGATCATCTATATGCATGAACACAGCCCAATAACAGCTCCCCTTGGTTCAAATAAAGCTATATGTATTGTTTAAGAGAATTTAGGAGTATATATCCTATTATCCTTTTTTGTGTGTGTGTGTGTGGTCAGGCTTGCCAGGAGAAAAGGGCATTCAGGGTCCTCGTGGACTGGCAGGACGAAGTGGTCAGGATGGACACAATGGAGAAAAAGGAGATATTGGGCCTGAGGGACCCAAAGGTCAGACCTTTATGTTGACACACGCACACCATAATTTCACTATGATTTTATTTGAGACTTCTATAGACTTTCTTTTTTATATATGAGGTAAATGATATTTTCTGTGTCCCAGCCTGAAGCCTAAACCTACTTCTCACAGAAACCTGTGCAAATCACTAGATTTAAACAAACATGATTGGGCCAATTTAGAAGCCTTTTAACGTAATGAGGTCCTGCTTTCTAGCCAGTGTTCACTATATTAGTGAGAATAGAGAGCGAAGACATTTTTGACCTCATAAGCACTTCATAAACCTGTACACACACATAATGTACGTCTGTAATCTTCACACACTTTCTCTTTGTTTGAGTCAGCCTAGTGCTACCCTACGTAACATGAAACATCTTTCCAGGCCATTTTACTTTTCTAATGTGCACCGGTTACACTGGGAATGTGTCATAAGAAATTACATTTCTGTTACATCTTCCGGTTCTTTTCAGGGGGTTAGTTTGACTGACACTCTTCGCTGTCTGCTGCTTTTGATGCCACAACTCAGGATAGGAAGAAGTGACGGGGCCTGTGTGTGTTTCTCTAGTTCCAAACGGTGTTGTCATTCCTGCAACTCTGGATGATTTTGTCATGTCACAGAGATGTTTTGTGTTCACTGGGAACAGATAATTCACTGGAAGATGGGTTCGGACAGGGTATGAGGTTCTGGGCTTGTATCAGAACTCATCTCAATCTCAGCTTTGACTTCAGACTTTATTTACTTCTTTGTTTCTATTTTCACTCTGTATTTCAATTTCGCTCTGAGCTCAAACTCCAGCCCGCTGATCTCATTCTCCGAACATGCGCAGCTCCTTTAACACCTTCCAAAACATGTACTGATTTCCCCGAATGTTCTCCAGAACACCTCACCATCCTCCGCTCTCTCTTCATCCACAACTTCCACCAAAACAATCCACCCGTCCCTCCTATTTTCACTGCCTCATTCTCATGTCATTGGACCTCAGAATCTCCTCGATCTGGGGCCTCACAAGACGTGTGACCGCGCTGGCTGCGGTCGGCCGCAGTAGATGCGTCATGTTTTCACAGCGTGTGACAAACAGCTGGGAAAGATCAGTGCGATTTGGCCAAACACGCTGCCGCCTACTACGGCCCGGCAGAGCGAGCTCTGCGGTCGTGAACGACTGACATATATAGTATTTAGCGTTATGTAATCGCTTCAATAGAGCCATTAAGAAAAGTTTACTCTTTCAGATTCTGTCATTTGCCAACCAAAATGCAAATAAGTATTACATTAGATTAAGTCCAGTGGTATAATTAGATTTTTTTTTTTTTAGACTTTTTATGCCTTTATTAAGTACAGACTTCGAGCCGGGAATTGATTTCGTTGTGAACGCTGCCCATGAGGCTGTTGACACCAACGAAGTTTGAACATATCTGAAATCATTCTGGAAGGCTTTTCAACTGATTGTGTGCTACAGAATAAGTTTTGTGGGCTAAGTGCGCGCACACACACACGCAGCGCTTGTTGTTTGAATCAGTGTTGGCAAAAGGAGCAGTAGTTGGTGACCAAGTCAATACTGAAATTGTAAAAATGTGATAATATCAGTCGTTATCTATAGTAGGCTACAATTTGTGTTTGAATAAGGAATAAGGGGAGATCAGTATGTCAGTTGTGTCATCAAACCATAAGTTACTGTAATTGTCTGTGTGTGATGAGTGAAGTGAACGTGAACTGATATCTCATGCTCATTGAACAGGGAGCAGTGAACACTGCGTAGGGACCCTGTCATTTGGATCGCCACTATAGTCGTGTGGAAGCTAAAACTGAGTCGTTTTTTGAGGACTAGTTCCTTTTTTTTTTTTCGTCTTCTGAGTTCATAATGCGTTCTGCAGTTCATCACAACTTTAAGGAAGATTTGGTTCCCCGTGACCCATTTAAAGTTTATTTATTTACTTTTGTGAATTTTAGTCATTACACCGATCACAAAAGAATGAATAATTGTACTGGTCAGTAAACATGTGACTCTTTGCTTCATCTGCAGGTGTGAAAGGAGAAAGAGGACAGAAGGGAGAGAAAGGAGAGCGTGGAGACAAAGGAGGAAAAACAGGTGAAGATTTCATTCATGAAGAAAATATGAAAACAGATAACTGTGCACATGTTCACATGTTTTTCTCTTTAGTAATCTTGTAAATGGCTACATTATAACATTGTATTTATGTGTTTTAACTACTTCTGATGCCTTATGAAATATTTTGTTAAGGGTGCCTTGTATTTTGTAAATTTATGTTGATCATGCAGATTTAATGATTATATTCCTTGAGACTGACTTATTTTTGTGAAGTTTTATTTTTTTTTTTAATAATTACCCTGTCTCCAACCCTCTAACCGAAACGCTTTGTTTTGGACGCGCTTGCCTCCTTGATTAGAGCCATGAAATGATTTAAAAAAACTCCAGATGGTAACATTGCAAAATTGTACCTAAAAGGTATGAGGAATAATTTGAGGAGGCATAAGAAGAGTTAGTTCAACCAAAAAATGCCTCGCATTACCTCACCTCACATTATCCCAAGCCGTAAGAAATCTATTCATCCTTGAAACACAAATAAACATATTTTTAATGAAACCTGAGAGATTTCTCTCCCCCCATTAAAAAATGTATTCCACAAAACCTTCCATGCTCCAAAAGGTGTGTAATGACATTAAAAAAAAATCCATAGAGATTGAGCAATTTAATCCAAGTTTTACTGAAGGCACACAATCACTTGATCTGATGAACAGATTTAATTTAGGCTCTTGTTCTCATATAAACGTTGACCAACGCACATACATAGAGCACCAAACGTGATGTATAAAAAATGAAACAAATCACAAACGAATGGTCCTTTCACAAAAAAAGCAAGCTGAATAAGCAGCGGCCTAAAGGAAACGCTACAGAAGAGGGAGAAACATACAATGCACCTTTAAGCAGAGTTGGCAAGTCATGAAGTCACTTTGTAGGATGGTTAATTTACCATGGGTTGGATTTGGAATACAGGTTTATGATTTCTAAGCAAATTAAGGTCTGTGGTTCTTAAACTTACTTGCAGACTGTTTCCTGTTTAGTTCTAGCACATAAATTGCACACAGTCAAACCTCAGATGTGGCATTTGAAGCCATCGTGTGCTCGAAATATTTTGCTAACAAGTTCCCATATAAAAGCAGCACACAGAGCGTCTGATTTGGTGAGCACATACGCTTTGTATATTGGCTGAAAGTTCAGTGGCTTAGTGTGGATAGTTTTAATGCAAAAAAAAAATATCTTGTCATTTCTTTGTGATTTAAGACATTTAGGGGCAGTTGATGTGGTGTAAACTGACATTTAGTAGTAGCGGAAAGAAAAAAATGTAGTTTTCCAAACAAAGTGTGCTCTTTCTAGCTGTTGATAATGTGTGGCATTTCTGTAATGCAGCGTATGGTTAGAGTAAAACAGAGAGTGACATCCAGGTTTTGTGTAGCCGTGTAAGTACATATGTTGACTTACTGCTTGATTATTTGAAGCTCAGGAGTGTTTTCAGACATGGGATGAGAGGAAGACATGGGTCTAGTGCTGTTTTAGCAGGGTTAGGCTAAACATTTTAAAAGTTGCTTATGTAAACAGTCTGACATCATGTTTGGCAGGTAACTGTATCCACATGGAGCAGCTTATATTCCATGAAGTAATTTGCCATAAGCATGTCCTGGCATTTATATGTTTAAGGGGACGTGATAGCTTTGCGTTATAACCTGATAATTCACCTCTGCCACAGTTTGAGTCTAGTTCGCTTTATTTATTTCATCTCCAACAACACTTTCACATAAAAATATAATAAAAATAGCAACAACAGTGGAAATAGTATGGTGGGTGTAAGATCTAATAATGAGTTGTTGTACATTGGGACTGATGTACACACTCCAGTTAAATATGTTTGTCACTGGAGTGCTTAATCATGTTCTGTGTGCATGTATTTGTTCTGTGGAACACAAAAGAAGGTCAAAAGAAAAGACATCTTCGTCTTTTTTTTTTTTTTTCTTTTTTTCATTTTGGGGGTTTTCAACTATCACTTGAACAAAACAAGTGACGTCACTCTCTTTTGGACACCGACAGCTTGGATGAGTTGCACTGCAAGAAAATAATCACAGTTTGCCATAGATTCTCTTTCCCCTGTAGTTTTTCCCATTAGCTCATGCATTGTCAGGCAAACACATACAGCTCAGTGAACACAAACCAAACACGGCTCACGCTGATGCCAGTTTACGAATAATTACCAGGCAATAATATGTCTCCAGCCGCTAATATTACCTTGGTTGAAAACAGATTCTTTAAATAGGTTAAATCATTGGCGTATTAATTGCATTAATTATTTTTTTTTATTTTTAATATTATCAATGTGTAAATGAGCTTAACATTTTTAAAAGCATAAGTCCATATTTTAGGTATAGTGATTGGTATTGGATTGTTTTTTGTTTTGTTTTTTTTCCACAGGATGTGTCAACAAAAGTCTCTCAGGCCATTATTATAAGTCCATGCACATGCGTCCCTAATGACAGTCACATTGATGGTAATGCTAAACCAAGAAAGGCATGCTTTACTTTTTATTCATCTGGAAATATTCATGTGATGCCATCAGTAACTGTATGATGTCATGCTTACATACACATCTGTTCTTGTCATTTGTTTTTTTTTTTCACAAATGTGTCTTAGAATCATTCTATCGTCGTATTACTGATTTTTTTTAAAGCTGCGTCAGGTGTGGTCAGTCAGCGACCGCTGAGGCGGTTTTAATAAACGTTTCACCCTCTGTCACCAGCTGTCTACTTTCTGTGCCGTTAACGGCTGATTGTAATGCAGTCTTTCGTTCTCTTTACTTATTTTCTTAGGCTCGTTCTCCGAGCACACCCTTCTCATGGCTCATGCATGTGGCTTTAATCTGCCGTGTGGGTGTGTGTTCGCTGCCAGCAATCACACAGCTGTTACACATTTACGAGATATTTTTCTGACTGTGCCATCTCATTGATCTACAGTACTCTGTGTGTTCTGCATTAATGTCATGAAAGTTAAAAACACTCCGCATGAACTTGCTCTTATCATCTGACCCCGACACCAGTGACTAAAACATCCGTGCGAAAGCAGCCCCGGTCTGACGGCACAGTCGAAATCATCTTCTCTGATCGCTGTTGCAGGCTGAGGTGAAGTTTAGGATGTTAAACTCTGAAATAGCTCTCAAACCCTGCAGACGTGACCGTAATCTTCTGTCTTGGAAAGCGAAGATCAAACACATTATCTCAAAGTCTGTAGTTATAGTCTCTTGTTTTATATGCATATCCTTTAGTTTGACCTACATTTAGATTGTATGAAGAACAAAAACGTTTGTGACAACTGCATCACTGTGAACGGTGCTAAAAACAGGCAATTTAGAGTAAATGTGTTTTACACATTTAACTACAATAAAGGCAAGCCTTAAGGGTGTTGGCGGACCTTTTGTTGCAGGACTTGTTGCACAATATGTTGGTTATTGATGCTTTTGCAGAAAGTCCATGTGATCAGGCATATTTGTCTTCGACTTGCCCAGACTTTATTTAGCAGCTGAAAAATCCCAATAATGTCTGAGTGATCAGGGCAAAGTGCAGCATCTGGATGTGTGTGTACAAAAAAAAAAAAAAAAATGTGATTAAGAATGAATAGAAGTTTAGCTTTAATTAGAGTTGATGATTTATGGAAAATTGGGTAACACTTTAGGGACCAATTCTCAGTATTAACTGGATATTACTACCATGTTAGCTGTTTATTAGTTCTTATAAAGCACATATTTTGCATGACCATATTCTAGATTGCTTAATCCACCCCACACCTACACTTAACTACATTACTAATTATTAAAAAGCAGCAAATTAGGAATTTATTGAGGCGGCAGATGTCATGTTACAGTGCGACTGATACTTGTTTGAAGTCACAGGTCTGGTGATTGAGGTGGGCTCATGGCCCCTGCAGTATTACATGACATCTTCTCCAGCCACTATACAGTAATGTTTACTAAGAACAAAACCTTTTTAGAGGGAGAAAAAAAAATCACTTGCTCAATAAACGTTTTTGATTATTTAACTGTTGGTTGAGGTGCTGATCTACAGGCTTTTTTATCCAAGGCCTTCCATGTCAATGTCAATACAGCATAAGTAGATATACTAGATATTGTGTATTATGATTTTAACACAAATCCATTAAAGTCCATTTTTTTTTCTAGGTATTTCTCTGTATGTTTCTATTCTGATAGATTCAGTGAATGTGTGTGTTTCAGTTGAGGAAACGCTGGTGAGGCTGGTGAACGGCTCTGGGCCTCATGAGGGTCGAGTGGAGGTGTTCCATGAGCTCCGGTGGGGGACGGTGTGTGATGACGTTTGGGACATAAAAGATGGAGACGTTGTGTGCAGGATGCTGGGCTTCCGTGGCGCCAAAGAAATCCACAAAACAGGCCGGTTTGGACAAGGTCAGAGTGACTTCAAGGCACTTTAGTGCACTCTACAGTACCGTGCCCTAAAAGGGTTTTTAGTCATACTTGCTCAAATTTTCATACTTGACTGTTTGTAGCTGAAGAAGAGCATGGCATGTATGGGAAAGCCATGGGTTTGAATTCTAGGCAATGTATGAACTGATTAACTATACTTTAGACTCTAGACCCAGCTGTAACTTGGATAAAAGAATTTGTCAAATATTTAAAGTGCATGTCCATTGTCTTATTGTATTAAACCATAAATATCGATAAGATGCATGAGATCCATTTTGGACCGTTTTCTCTCTCCTTTAGGCACTGGCTTAATCTGGATGGATGATGTTGCTTGTGTTGGTACTGAAGACTCAATTCACCAGTGTAAATTCTCAGGATGGGGAAAAACCAACTGCGGTCATGTAGAAGATGCAGGGGTGACCTGTAACATATAGCCTGTTTCAAGTCTTCCACATCCTGTAAAACGGACAGTTAAGCTGTAAGTGTGGATGATTTGCAGGCTCTGAGGAAGCAGTGGCTGTGTCCTTCTACACAGCAAAAGACTTATGAACCAGACCGTGGCAGAATAAAAGGCCCTGGAGATCAGACACAGGGTCAACATCCTACCTGCAAACAATGCCTACCCAAATACTTCAGCCATATCCGTCAAATGGGGGAAGAATATCCCACCTCTAGTAGAAATGTACGTGTGTGTGCGCGCGCGCGCTCTATGCTGCTGCTTTGGACTGTTTGTGTGTGTGGTTTTGTAAGAAGAAATTCTTTCTTTATGTGAAAACCAAGTTGGAGTTTACATTGTGTATAGATAGATGCATTTAACTTTCCAAAGAGATTTATGAACACACTAGCATATTTTTATAGCATTTAACTCAGTAAGGATTTAAAAGGATCATGTAGTTGCAAATGTGCCTTTAAACTAAACATCGACCGTAACAGACATGACATGGTCAGCAATTGTATACCTCAGTTAATGGTGAGTACCAATTACAGTCAGTATTCATTGTTCAGTAGTTTTATAACACTATTAGTATTGGTTCATCTTTGACCAATAAATTATTGTTTACGGAATTTAGTGTCAAATAGCATTTTAGAAAATGATACAATAAAATATATATTATAAATATGAGTTATGGAAGAGTGATATATTGTAGCATGCAGTATATGTACTGTTGCCGATGACTATGAGCTTCATTTGCCCATTTTGGATTTTCTAGTGATCAGCGTTAAATGAGTGAATGGAAGGAGATGTGGACAAACTTTGCTTTCTTTAATTTTCATTTGTGCAGTAGTTCATTCAACAGGCAGAGAGTGTCTGATTGTCTAGTTTTCTGACTAGTGCAGACTTCTCCCCTGATGCTGTCAGAGAGAGGTGTCGTCAGTTTTGTTTGTCTCCGGCGGTAGTGCAGACTGTCGAGCCATGATGAACATCTGTTTGCACACAAGGGTCAGCTGCGCCTTGTAAAGTTCAGGCAACGATGCAGCGACCTGGGGCCGGTTGCATAAAGGGGGACCAGTGATAAAAAGTTTGTTTTTCTTTATGTCTGGTCCTAATGTTTTATATTCAGTTACAGAAAAATGTCGATTAGTCAAGCTGAATCGTACAAATAAGACTGATTACTCTTTGGTTAACTGCTAGTTGATCAGACTCAGTACTTAAGACGCTGTCTTAACATAGAGGCTAAGTTTATGCAACTGGCCCCTGGTTTGGTGGCCAAGCATTGAGGGGTTGGTCCAGGACTGTGAACTGTGCCTCCTCAGTGAGAAGACTGGACTACCAGCTCTAACCTCTCTGCGGCCCGTTCCATCGCCATCACGCCCACGGGAACACCTTCAGTTACGCACTGGTGGGGGAAATTCATGTCCATGGAGTTCCTCATTATCAGCACTTTCACATGATCATCCGCAGATCTCCATTCAAAATGGCCCAAGACAGCAGCAGCTGGGGCAGTCACATCACAGACTATCACACAGATCCTGGATAGCCTTTCTGCTTTTGTTCACATTTCAATTCAGAAGCTAGCCAGGACACCTCCACCTCGGCCTCTCCTGCATTGCTCATGCTCGCCCGAGAGGAGAAATTGCATATTGTGCACAAACTGCAATATTTCAAACACTAGCTGCTATGACATCTTCACTATTACTGAGCATTTGCAAGTTATACATTATCTAAAAGCTGAATAAAGAAGCTTTCCACTAATGTATGGTATCTTAGATTAGGACAATATTTGGCCGAGATACAACTATTTGAATCATTATTGGAATCTGAGGGTGCACAAAATCTCCTTTAAATTTGTCCAAATGAAGTTCTTAGCAATGCATATTACTAATCAAAAATTAAGTTTTGATATGTTTACAGTAGGAAACTTACAAAATATCTTCTTTGAACATGATCTTTACTTTATATCCTGATGATTTTTGGCATAAAAGAAAAATTGATAATTTTGACCAATACAATGTATTTTTGGCTATTGCTACGAACATACCTGTGCTACTTAAGACTGGTTTTGTGCTCCAGTCTCACATATATTGTGGCAAGAATATAGAGTGTCATTTGATGGACAGTTTACACATTACTATACATTTACGTAACTTAAAACAGGCTGGCCACCAATTCCCAACTTTGGCCTTCAAGGGTCACTTTCCTGCAGAGTTTAGCGCCAAAACTGATCAAACACGCACGTCCTGATTTTGCTGAGTTAGATGTGTTCCTGGGTCAACATATTTTGTTGACCCTGGAACAACATTTTAATCCAAAAATTTAATTTTAACCATATCCCTACACCTAAACCTAAACCTAACCTTACCAATGAGTAATCCCTAAAATCAGAGGAAATGATAGATGAATGACACTGATGTACAAGCAGCAAACAGTGATTGTAAGCCTAAACTTTACAGAAACTATAAACTGTTTTTTTTTTTTTTTTTTTGCAAATCTGGTTGGTTAATCACAATGTTGTTCCAGGGTCAACAACGATGTTGATCCAGGAACGTGTCATACTTGGTAAAATCAGGTTCTGTGATCAAGCACACCTGAACAAGCTAATCGAGGTACAGAAAGTTACAGGCAGGTGAGTTTGGTTTGAGTTCAACTCTGCATGAAGGTGGAGCTCCAGGGCTACGGTTAAGAAGCTCCGCCCTAGTCATACCTGCTGTGTGTGTGAGTGACTCCCGAATAGTGCTAGGAAGTTTAGGAGTGCAGTTCTTTTTGTGCATTTTGATAATGAAGGAACTACCAGCAGGCCGGAATTTGGGAGAGGGTAAGTACTGTGGAGCTAGGCCATTCAAGGCTTTGTAAGTTTTTAGTAATAAGTAATTTTGAATTAAATACAAATAGCTGAAAAATACAGTTTTTCCTCAATTGCTTAAAAACATTTCTTGAAATGATGCCTCTTTTTTGCGAAACTCAAAAAAAAAAAAAAAAAAAACAAATCTGTAACTTCTAACTCAATTCCCCGAACGTACTATATTCAGGTCAAAATGAAGCTCTCCACTCAAAACAACTCAACCTTGCTGAAAAAAAACAAACTTTGCTCTCAGACATGACACACAAACCCTCAAAAACACACACACTACAACACAGTTTTACACACTGATGAGATCAATTCAAAACAATACTACGAAAACTGGTAATAAGTGTTGCTTGGGAAAAAAAAAAATCACGGGATGAACACAACAAATGTATGCATTTGCAAGTGTTTTAATCCTTCATTTATTGTAGTGTAGAGTACAGCCATCACAGACTAAATTGGCCCTGGACAGGCAGGAGCGGTAAAATCCTCTTGCATGTCTGATCCAACCCTGGCACGCACCAACTAAAATATATAAGACTGCTTGTTTTCTTGCCCTTCCTATTTCTCTTCCAATGCAAAAAATGTAGCATTTACTGTGAAGACATACACAATGAGCTAATGACGTGATGTTTTGAGGGGTAAGACTATAGCACAGAGAACTATATACATGTAATTCATTTTGAGCAACATGACAATAGGAACTGATAATGACAAATCAGTTGCATAATCAGTTGCATAAACGTACCAAAGCAATCACAACTTGTTCAAAAAAATGAGAAACATTTTATGATGTGCACAAGTGACTAGATGATGTGGAGGTTGAACAAGTAGTTTTGAGAATTTCATTTCTGGTCTGAGAAATGCACCAAACTGTAAGCTGACTTTGGCCCTTTTATCTTCATCGAAGGTTCTGATTGGTGTGTGATTAATTTTGACTCCTAGTGTTTCCACTTGGGTAATCGTGTGCTAACTGCGCTCCAACTTTGCAGACTTGAGTGAACAATATTGAATGCTAGCGCTTTCTAAATGACCACATGGTGTAAGCACTGAGAAATGTAGAGATTTGTGTGTAGAGTTTTGCAGTAACAGTTCACCAAATCTGACTCACGTGTTGACACAGGGGAATAGTGTTTACAGTTCAGGGAAATGGGTGTGCTGTTTGAAAAATGGCATTATGGTTTTGAAATTGTAGTTCAAAAGACTGGTTATAGTGTTTTAGCAAACGGGAAAAACTGCAATATGAAAACAATATAATTGGGATGATATGATTAATTAGTTTTAAATCTTTCCTGGTCAGCATTTTTTTTTTTTTTTTTAAGATTCCAGCCACTGCATTTCTGTTTATTTTAATGGCCCCCATGTTTTGTTGTATGAATATCTGAACATGCCTTTTTTATTTGATTCTAGCTTAATTTATGCTTTATCAACATTTGAATGTTGGTGGAACAAAAAAAAAAAAAATCTTTTGTCAAAGATTACATCTGAATTGGATGTAGAACGATGATGAAAACATAGATGTAGTACATCACTTCCATCAACAGCCCCAAAGCTTCACAGTCCTAAACCACGAGTCGACATTAAATCTGATAACATTGGTCAGTTTTGATTTATATGCGGTTTAATGTTTGATGATTGTGTTATTTTACACATGCTTCTGCTTACACATGATCACTCTGGTGCTTCTTTGCCTGGGTTTTGATCCAGAGATTCTCTACTCTTTAAGAAGGTGTGTAACAGTGCCTCCTACTGTATAACAGAGAAAACACAGAAAATTGTCTCATAAATGGTAGAAAATTCCATCAGTGGTTGGAAAAGAGTAAACAAGCTCTATAGCTGCTTTGTTTTGAAACAGCTGAATCTTATTTATGAAGTGTGCAGTAAATCCACACAATAAGGCATTACAGTAATCTAATCTTGAGGAAATAAACACATGAATAAGATTTTCTGATTTAGAGACAGACAGGCAGCAACTGTAGTCATTTATTAACATTTCTATGGTGAAAAAAGACTATATAAACATTGTTATACAAACGTTGAAAATATAAATATAGATTGCTCAGATTCCTGACTGTAGAAAGCGACGTAACAGTAAATCCATCAAGAGACAGATTATATTCAGCTATCTTAAGTTCTGAGTGTTTGGTCAAATAACAAATACCTCCGATTTGTCAGAATTTTTGAAGAAGGAATTTACCAGCCATCCAGTCTCTAACATCACAACATTGTCTATCAAAGAGAACAGCGCGTGCTATAGTGTCAATAGCAATAGAGGAGAAACTCAGTCTCTGACATGATACGAGCAAATCATTTCATCATGTCTCTGTGCTACGATGAGCCCTGATTTCGGACAGAAATAGTTTAATCGTTTTATAAATTTTGACAGAAACAGAAGATTTAAACTGGGGATTGTAACAAATAGCACATTTAGACTTTTTTTATAGAATCTCAAAAACTGTTCTTTCATCTCAATATGTAGTCGTATGTGAAGAGATTACAAAGTAAACAGTGTGTTCATAAACTCAGTTATTGCTGATATTATAGAAGTATAAACAGGAGAATGAAACAGACAGTACACTCATGAATATACATTTGACAACAGAACTGCTGTAAGACTGAGTCGTCCAGAAGCAGATCCTCTAAGTCTTTGATGGTTTGAAATAAAACAGTGGCTCTTTATTTGTTTCTTTTCAGTACAAAACTGGAAGGACTTGGAGGAAATGGGAATTCAAGGAACAGAAGAGTGGGCCTGTTCTACTCAGACAAATGCTCCAAACATATGAGAATTTTTTTTTTTTTTTCCAATCAACATTTAGCTTGAGGCTAATCTGTGTCTAAACCAGGGGTGAAGAATGAAGAATCAGGGGCTCTGAACAGTACTGCTCTGGTTCTGTGGTTCTTCATCCATTTACAAGTACATGTTGTTCAAAATAAATATACATAATTAATTATGACTCATTATTAATCTGTTCGTCCAGCGAACAATTAGTGTTATTTGTTTATTAACCAGGGTATATGAAATGACATTCTTACTGTACAGTACTGCTCAGATTAGGGACTCATTAGTCACGATCACACACACACACACACACACACACACACATATTCTTGCATGTCTCGCCTGTTTGAAATTGTCCTGATGCAGAGTCTCTCTCTCTCTGACAACAGAATTTTATAGCGATCTGTCATGGAAAGTGGTATGTACATTTCTGTCATGATACAGAAGTGCTTGTTGTTCATCACTCAGAAAGCCTTAAAACACACTTAGACTGCAGCACACTTCTCAAAATGCTTATTGAGGGGAAAATAGTTTTAGTATTGTTTTAGGTATATCTAGTGCCTGTAACATCCATGTGTAATCTCAAAACAAAAGGTTGGCACCTAATTGAAAACCAGTTCACTTCAAAACGCTGGTATCACGTCAGGTCATCACGTGGGTCCCTCGCTGTGTAAGACGCTCAGAGACGTTTGAGGTTCCTGCCGTGTGATCCGGTCTGGAGACACAACAGTACAGGGCGAATCATATACGCGTGAGTCCACTAAACACATCCAGACCCATCTGAATTCAACACAGAATATTGTATTGTGCAGCATTACAGAGGAGATCAAACATCATGCACGGTTAGACTTTGCATTGTAGAGGTGATTCCGGCCGTGACGGATTAAACCGTTCAGCGCAGACTGACAAACATTGCGAATCCAGGGGCCAAATGCTACAGGCTGGCACCACCTGCTGACAAAACAGTGTAAATGCAGTGATATCTTAGCCCAGACATGTATTATACCCCTTTTACACACCAGTTGCAAATGTTTAATATTTAATGTAATTTACAAATAATGCAGTACCCTTAAATATGAAGGTTCTGTACACTTGGTTTTCTTTTATTAATGTATAATGCTGCAAACTAGGTCAACTGGAAACAATTAAATATCATCCTCCTTCTTTTTCTATTATGCATGCACTTCACCGTACACCGGTGCTAGTTCCTTTCGGACAGGAAAACAAAAAAAGAACTGTAGTGATCCTCGAGGAATGAATCTGAATGACTGCTGCACAGTGAGCTCCAACACTGTTTCCGCAAGCACAGCAGAAGTTAACATCAGCTCGTGAAAACAGCTGCCGATGTTGACGCTAAAGTGGATGACGTCACTCTTTACGTCCCTGCTGGAGTGTGAATGTACTTTCTTTTCCTCCTCTCTCTGTGGCTGCATACAAACTCGCACGCTGTCTGGAGTAGGTACCTCTTTGAATAAGTAAGGCCACAAATGTTCTAGTATAAATGTGTGTAGAATGTAGTCTGGATGCAATCTGAATTTAACAGGTCACGTGACCTACCAGCGTCGGCTGCGTTGCATACTGCCGTTCTTAAATCCTTCGTAAAACCCTCCTTGGTGAAGACGATCACCAGAGAGCAAGTGATCTCCCACACCAACCTGACTGTCAGATGAGGCCGACGTATGGCCACAGCAGCTCACAGACAGAGAGGAGAGAGGACACAAATAAGGCTCTTTCCAGCAACAGAGAGGGTCATACTGTAGGTTTACATGGTACAGCAGCAAGCATCACAAAGAAAGTTAAACGAGCTACATGTGTGCCATTGTCTAGAGCCCCTGAATTCCAGTGGTGGTTCCAGCACCTTTTGTCCAAGAAAACATGATGTAAAATCACCTTTTGTGTAATTATAGGGCCCAGAATGTACAGCCATCAGCTATCAAACGCAAACGAGCGCTTATGTGAGTGATAACTTCAACATAACGCGTGATTTCAGGGATGAATCGGCACTAAAGCCCGGGCTGTATGTCCACAGCACATCCATATGGGTTAAGTTAAAGTGCTGTTTTATATCATGTTAAATAGTTGATGAAACAACAACACTGCATTTAAGTTCATTTGTTTTTCTTAGTTAAATAAAATGTATTTGTCACAAATTCCATTCCATTATTCCATTGAAATTTTAAAAGTAATAATATTTGCTATAAGATATTTCACGATTGATGTCGCAGATGAGCTCTCACAGGAAACACCAGACTTCTCCTTCATCAAATCTTCTGCACACTTGCTGGTCTCAAAACTAGAAGTGAATATCTTGAAAACAACAACAACCAAACACTAAGGCCTGGTTTCGCAGACAGGATTAGACCGTAGTTCAGTTATGACACGCAAGTATCTTTTATAAACATGCCTTAGAAAACAGCATTGCTCGTGTGCATCTTGAGACAAAACAATGGCACTGATGTATTTTAAGATCAGTCAGTGCGAGTGTCTTTCAGTTAAAACAGCCCAGACATGCATTTTAGTCTGGGACTAGGCTTACAGTTTTTTTCAGCTGCTTACACACGTTTTCAAAACTTTGCCTCTTTTTTTCAAAACTTTACACACAAATCTAAGAATTGCACACACAAAATGTAAAATGCCTCACATCTCCTGCAAAATGAAGCACCGCATTCAAAATATCACAGACGCGTCTCAAAAGCAAACATTTGTCTTACGTTGGAAACACCTTTGCCATAATATTATATTTTTGTATGTGTCATATACACACATTTATTCAAAACCTAAAACTCTTCTTTCATGAGCTCCTGTGTATATTTCTGTACAAGATTGAAAGTAATTGGCAGAGAGATGTTGAAAAATATGGTAAACATAAAAAAGCAAGATAGAAACCAAACTGTAATTATTATTATTTTTTACTGTAAGCATTTGTGGTTGTGAGTACAGTATTACACAGTACGAAAGAAAATAAATATTCTACCAGTCAAAAGTTTTTAAACAGGAAGATTTTTAATGTTTTTTTTAAGAAGTCTCTTCTGCTCACCAAGCCTGCGTTTATTTGATTCAAAATACAGCAACAATAGTAAACTTTTGAATTATTTTTACTATTTAAAATAACTGTTTTCTATTTGAATTTTAAAATGTAATTTATCCCGTGATTTCAAAGCTGAATTTTTAGCATCATTACTGCAGTGACATGATCCTTCAGAAATCATTCTAATATTCTGATTTGCTGCTCAGAAAAAAAAAAAAAAAAAAAAAATTTATTAGTATTATTATTATTATTATTTTGTTGAAAACAGCTGAGTAGATTTTTTTTTCAGGTTTCTTTGATGAATAGAAAGTTCAGAAGACCAGCATTTATATAGAAATGTTTCTATTCATCAAAGAATCCTGAAAAAAAGGTACTTAACTGCTTTAAATATTGATGATGATGATGATAATAATAATAATAATAATACATTTCTGCAGGATCATGTGACACTGAAGACTGGAGTAATGATGCTGTAAATTCAGCTTTTTGTCTGTATCACAATATATTACATATTTACAATATATTCACATAGAAAACAGTTATTTTAAATAGTTTAAATATTTCACAATATGCATTGCATAATTCATAATTTTTTTGTTTGTGTTTGCACAAGTGAGGTGTTAGTGTGAGGCACTGACGAATTAGTGTGGCATTTTGATTGGTTGTGTTTGAAATAGAAAATCAAGGTGCTTCCTTTTAGATTCTTGTGTGTTACATAAAGAATTGTGTGTTGTGTTTTGCAAAAAGTGTTTTATGAAATTGAAAACTGAGTCAAAGGCCAAGAATTAGTGTATGGTTTTGCAGATTTGGTGTGTGGTTCTGGTGTTTGAGTGTCAGGTTTTAGAAACTGTGTGACAAGTAAAGATTTTGTGTGTAAGCAGCTGAAAAAACCTGTAAAACGGCCCAGACATGCATTTTAGTCTGGGACTAGGCTTAAGCCTCGAGTGTGAATCCAGGGGTTAGAGCGATCTGAAACGTGTGTCTGCCAACATCCATCTGCCGCTGTTGTTCATATCCAGCTCTCCAGCAGAGGTCAGCAAACAGTGACGGCTCTGAAATCTGGTCCTGGAAGAACACCGTCTTTCAGAGTTGACGAGAATAATAGACTCAGTCATATTGTGAAGTATTATTAAGTTGGCTTGGGAAAGCCAACTTACTGAAATTGTATTTAAACTTATTATTATTCTTCTTCTTCTTATTTTTCTTAACGCAAATTTTTTGGACACCTACTCCTCCTAGACCGTTCAAGCTACATACTCCAAACTCGGGTCAGATCTTCATACTGTTCTGACTTAGTGTGCTATATCTTTTCAGACTGGTTTGAGTTACGGTTTTCTTAAAAATTAATATTAAAAATCATAAAAAGTCCCATAGACTTTCATTGACCAAAAGTCCATGTCTGTTTGAACTATGTTTAATGTAAACTGCTAGAAGCCATTGATACTCAATTAATCTTTAAGATATCTATGTTCTTTCTAACTAATAACTAATCT